>NW_024539311.1:0-159288 GCF_016758775.1 Suillus clintonianus
TCCAGCCCGATTCCGTGATGCAGGCATCCCTGCGTCCGTCCAAGCCTTGACTGCAGAAACAGCAGAGCCCTGTTGGTTCGTGGGCGCAGCGCAGGAGTCGTTCAACAGTCCGTTCTCGTGATATCGACAATGCCGACACCTCACTGCGATGCCCTTCCATCTTCTTCAACGTAACACCTGTCTCCAGAGTCCAGATCCCAGAGATGAACTGTCTTGTCCCGCAAGCCTGTAGCTATTCGTCGTCTATCGGGAAAAGTGCGACTGCATTTACGCTCTCCTCATGACCTTTAAAAGTTCGAAGGGGTGTGGTGCTTGGAATGAGCTTCGATATTTTACTGCAGGTTGATGATGGTGTTGAGCACGGTCAAGGTGGACTTTGGAGGGTTTGCAAGCGTCGTTCTCTGAGCTGCATAGGTGTGTGTATTGTGCGTTTTCATGTTTTTTCAGTACTTTATACCAGTTTATTTGCACAGACGCCCAAGACATGAGGTGGACTATTGCAGCAATAATGCTCCTTATCGCCATACCCGTCTTCCTCGACAGCGTACACTCCCAGTGCTTCTGTACTGTGCACATGGGTCCGACTCCGACTCTATCTCCGCGGCTTCTAGAATGTGTCCCCTCGCATCCAATTGTGGTACGGTTACTACTTCCTGGCGCTTGAATCTGACTGACAGTATCTATCCTAGTACATGGCTGCATAAATATTGTTATTTCTCCGATCTTGTGTCGAGCAGTTTCTCCAGCACATCACCGCGTAACTTGTCCGAACGCATGCATATACCTTACCGCAACATCCCCGATTCATATCGTATCGTCGACTCTCGAGATCTGCACGTGCACTAGATATGTGCTCGCTTCTCGCGTCTCAAACCCACTACTGATTCCTCATCACAAACTAAGCTATGCGTTCAATTATTGAACGACAGTCACCAGGGGTGTTTGAGAATGCGATCTCTCGTGGAATACATGCTCCCAAGCGCCCTATCTCTTTGCTGGCGAAGCGCATCCTTGGTGTATATTTCTCTGAGAGAGATGGGTCAGCATATGCATGTAGACGTGATCCTGACAATATCTGGTCGAAAGGAGTGAGCAGAGGAAGACTCGAAAAGGCACGCGTCACTCAATACGAGACACATCGACATCTGCATTCGTTCCTACTTCTTTCCCATCCGTGGCTCCCATATTGGAAAGAAAGTATGACTCTTCCTAAATCAATTAGGTTCCCCAAGCTATGCATGCGCAGAACTGAGACGCGCGCAACGAGTACTAGTGTCTGCAGTCACATACTAGTACTGTGGCACCTGGTTATGGTCATGCGTAGCGTAACAGAGTCTGTAGGAAGTGTCCCTCCAATCGCATCGTGATTCATCATAGAAGTTAGCGTTCGCCATGACCTTGCACGGCCGAGCGAGTTCAAGATATTCACAAACTTTCACAAATTATTCTCCTCGAGTGATGTTACATTTGCTTAGTATGCGCAAGCCAGGTTTTATATATGGAAGAGACGAGATTACCTACAGACGAGGACGCAAAATGATAATAATATCACCTAGCGATAACGTACTGCTTCAAGTCAATGGCAGGTATTACAACAAGAACAATGATAGACCTAGGATCCAATTCTTCTAGCAGCAGCAACGCGACCGACCGCCTCCATGTTCCCCAATGTCTACCTGCGCTGCTACTGGCTGTTGCTGCTGCTGGGTATTGGGGTCCTGTTCAGGAAGATCATCAAAATATTCATCAGGTACCATGTCCTCGTCCTTGCCAGGGGCATCCGCCGCAGCATTGCGCTATAGATTTACGCTTGAGACACTCGAAACACATTAATAAAAATCGACCCGCACCTCTTTACCCTTCGCGAAAGGAACGTTGACGACGGGTGGTGCGGCATGATTGGACCGCTGGGTGAACAGGTGTCGTATGTGGGCTTTGAAGGTGGTGGCGGCAACAACTGGTGGTGGGGAAGTAGGTGGTGCTGGTGCTGGATAAGAGCTTCTTGTCACGGCGAGCCTGATTTTCTTGAAGCGCCCCACACGCTGCTGAGGCCGTGGCCGGGAAGTTTGTGGACGCTGTAACAAATGGTCTGCGGGTGAGAAGCGAACGATACATGGTTGGGCGCACATCATGCATTCCCCGGAAAAAATCAGGTTCTGCATCGTAGCCATTTTGATCTTGTCCCGGGACCTCTGCCTGTATAACGGTCAGTAGTGAAAGGGCTAAGAAAGGGAGTACATGCGCCAAGAATACGGTCATCGCGAGCAGCGAGCGCGCTACATTGTTCTTTGAACTCTGAGTGAGATGCGAGTGAGTATGATAGCCTCGTGTGACATTACTGAAAACTTGCCGTTGGACCAATCAAGGCAGCTGACCTTCTCAGTTGTGTTGATGGCGTCTATCATGTGTTGGTGGGATTCGAGGGCTTCTTCGACTTTACCTGCCAAAAGGAAAGCCTGACAGCGTTTCTGGTGTGTAGTGAGCCAAAATGACTCAAGATCCCAGTCGAAGAGCTAGACAAAGCACTCAGTAACGAAAACAACATTTTAGGATGAATCATGTCAACATACCACCGCCAAGTCCTGGTATATTTCATGAATGTCCATCTTGAATTTCAGTGAGAAAACAATGGAGTTGACAGCAGCAGTGAAATGGTCAGCGGCTTCGTCGTGATGTGCATAATCCAAGGCTTTGATTCCTAGCTGAACGCGTAAATATGCCTGATGTGCGAAGTTGCGAAGATTAGTGCCGATGACCGAGCATAGCCGTATGATACTTACATCCACAACATGACACGCACGAGTATCGGATTTCGGACAAGCGGCGGCCAGCTTTTTGACCAGCAGCATTGCCTCCTCGTCTTGATCCGCGTTGAAGAGGGCGATGGCCTGAAATGCGGAATGAAGCAGAGAATATGGGAGACAAGTCGAACCTACCTTGATCAAGAGAAGAAAATGTATGGTTTCTGGATCTTGGTTCGCGAACATGGATGCGACGTCAAATGCTGCCCTCGCATCCCGGACTTGACCTTTTCCACAGAGGGCAATGCCCTCCGAGATATAGCCTATCAACGAGGGCTGGATAGTGATGGACTATGTCACAGATGAAAGTTAGCCTTTCGTGAGAGGGCCATGGTCAGTCGGTACAACTCACCTTGATTGCATCCTCAAGGGCTTCGTCCCAGTCTTGTTTTCGCGCCATAACAAATGAGCGATGGGCATATGAGGTATAGTCGTTGGTGTCGCTGTCGATCTCTTGGGTGAGTAGCTGTTCCGCAGTAGACAAGTCCCCAGTGATGCATGAATGGCGGGCTGGCGTGATAGCGAGGATCTGCATGAGGCATGCTCGAATTGCGTGATACGAGTCAAGGATGGAAACTCACCTTTGTATGAACACCCTTAGGTACTTCCCACTCTGAGATCTGATTATCATAACCTCCGCTGAGGATGTGCTTGCCATCCACGGAGAATGTGACACATGTCAAGTTAGATGAGTGCTGGAAGGTGGCAATGATTCGTCGATCTGAGAGCCGCCAGAGACGGACATGCTTGTCCTTAGATGCAAAAGCGACGAGCGTTCCAGCAGGATTGATGGCGATGACATCGATGCTGCTAGTATGGTTCTGCAAGGGATCATAATCCTTGAAGCTCACTGGTAACTGGAAGCACTGGAAGTGTACCAGGCCTCAAACTAAGTTGAAGCGGTCAAGCGTGAGCAAATCGATCACCGACCTTCTTCCAGGTTGATGTATCCCACTCTTGTATGACCTGAGTTAAATTACCACTTGAAGAAAGAAGGCGTGTGCCATCGGGCGTCCATGCGAGTGGGGAGTTGTAAGTCTGAATCTTCAAGGTTGCGACGCGTTCCCTTGTGCCTGCATTATAAATTTCGATATCGCTCTCGGTTGCGATGGCAAGAAGTTCACCAGACGGTGAATATTGAACCTGGCGGACCCAATCACTCAATTCAATTGGATTTCCTTGCTGCTGCCATGTTTTGGTGCACCACAGCTTGACCGTGTTCCCGAATGAACCGGTGGCCAACACCGTACCATCCACAGAAAAGTCCAGCGAGCTGACATCTTGGGAGTGGGTTTTGATGGGTTGGGTGAGAGATTCTCCTGTTTTTCCGTTCCAAACGATGACCTCTCCAAGTGTATCACCGCTTGCTATCATTTGCCCATCTCGTGATACCGCCAATACCAAAACCTCACTGCGATGCCCCTCCATCTTCTTCAACATAACACCTGTCTCCAGATCCCAGAGATGAAGTGTCTTGTCCACCGAGCCCGTAACCATTCGTTGTCTATCGGGGAAAACTGCGACTGCGTTCACGCGTTCTTCGTGACCTTCAAAAGTTCGGAGGGGTGCGGTGCTTGGAATGAGCTTCGACATTTTACTTGAGATGAATTTGGAGGGATTGTGAGCGTCTTCGTTTATGTTGCAGAGGTGTGTGTAAAGCTTATGATTGTACCTTTTTTATGTTAATTCACTACATAGACGCCCAGTACACGACGTGGTTCGCTATCACCGTTGCGGCAAGAGTGCTCCCTATTGTCACACCCACCTTCCTCCACAGTATGCCCTCCCGCCGTCTCTACAGTGTGTACATGCATTTGACTTTTATCTTCACGGCTTCTAGAATGTATTCCCTCGCATTCGATTGTGCTACTAGTAGTGCAGTTAGTACTTCCCGGCGCTCCAATCTGGCTGACAGCTCTTCATCCTTTTCGTGTTAAGCAGTTTGTCCAGCACTTTACCCTGTGACCTGCCCGAACGCGTAATTTACCTTACCTGCAATATATTTTGTACACTTCTAACTGATCTGCGTTTCCACCTGATGTAGCCACATTTCTTTGTTCTCGCGTCTCACACCCGCTACTAACTCTGCGACGGAGGAGTTTTCATCTCCCTGAGCGCGGTCTATCCAACACTTACATGATGATCTTTCCAATGGTGTTCGCAGCCTTTCTTCCAACGCCTTGCTCATGTTTTATCTCAGTTTTCAGCTTCGTCGACTCCCGCCCAACTGGTTTCGATTTTCTCATTGGCCAAACCCCCATCCTCATTGGAAACCTGGATCACACATGTAGCGATGCAACACGGATGTCAATTCTACTAATCCGCACTCACCTATCACTGCAAATATTCAAGAATACTATCAATCGTGGACTCAATTCTCGGACCTACCGAGACATCAATCGAGTAGAACAACTTCCAAGTGATATTTCAGCTTTCTCTGCCTAATGCACTGACCTCAATTAGTACCATGCGCCAGGTCCTGCCTGATCGATTCCGCAAATTACTCGATTGTTCGGCAGCCCTTTATCTTCCTACCCCACGCTTGCGCAGCATCCACGCGCCTTCCTCTGCCTACCGCACCAAGCGCAGAGACCAATACCATTCATGTTCACAAACGTTGGCGTGTCACATTCCTCAGCGTCGATACCGACATCACCACAAACTAACTTATCATTGATGTTTGGTACACTAGCACGGCTGCTAACACGAATCCCCGGCCTATTGCTATATCACATTCGCTGTCTCCGCCACAATTGTTTTATGCCTCGAGATCGCCTGACCTATCCTTTTCATTCGCATTTGATCAGCACGCTTCAACTTTTGGCACCAATCCTGACAAAATCCTGGCTGTTGTTACATGAGACCTGAGAAGCGCACAAGACCGAAGGAAGAGTAATATAGCTAAGCTTTCGTTTGGTCAGCCTTCTCATAGCTCATTTTTCAGTGCTTCATCGGTACCAGTTCGACGTTCAGTTCGGCACTGCTACCCGGAACATCTACTTTCGCCACTGCTGCGTCATGAGGTGATCTAACGAAGATTGCAAAGATAGTCGCACAGGCCACAAGCGCAAGGTCCTGCGAAGATTCCGACAGGGCTGGTTTATTCTATTCTTCTCTTCCTGAGTTTTGGGTTGACATCTCTTGTTTCTTCTTAGTGACTTTACGCATACAGATCGATCTCTTAGCCAGTTCTCTCTGATTCCAACTGTGCTTTTTACGTGTAGAAGCGGAACGCTCTTTATCGACAACGTACACGACACATTGCGGCTAAGCGGCGAAATGGACATGGTTGGAATCCACGACGCTGACATCTGGTGTATTGGGGATTAATCCCCCTGTCCATCACGGTCGCCCCGTTGCGTTGCTTATTTCTCCCGAGGTAATGGATAACGGGAGGGTTGTTGCTTGACAGAAAGACAAAAGTGTCGTACTGCAGCAGCCGTGCCGATCTAGGGGGTAAAGATGACTGCTTGGCTCAGGTTTCCTCGTCCCGGCAAGCACATAAGTGATGCGTCACCTTGAAATTTTACAAGTTCTGCCTGGTCGGTGGTACTAGTTCTCGAAGGTGTCACGCATGCCGAGGCGTCGTGGAACAGAAAAATTGTGTCAGTACAAATGTATTCAAACAAGTACATGATAGCAGCCAACATTTGAATATAGATTCCGAATTCACAAGTACACAAAGAAATCAATGATATATCTTGGATCTCACTTCTTATCGATGCTGATGACTCCAGTGGGAGAATCATACGTGATGATCCACGTAGTACTGTCTTCGAGTTTAGCGAGATCTTGTTCGAAGAGGCAATCAGTCTCGATCTGGCCCTTGATCAAGCTATTCTCCTTGTACTGCGTGCCGATATACCCGCGTAGGACTGGAGTGAACTGTGCGTTCAACTTCTGCCCGTGCCCTACGCCGCGCCAAACTAGAGTCGTCTTGGGTGCTTCTCCTGCCTTCTCAATGAAGCCTGGACAATATGTTGTAGCGCAATGAATTTCAAGATAGCAATTATACCTACCAACACCTATATCCTCCTTGTATGGAGCGTTGTTTGTACATTGAATATTTTTCTTCGGCACCAAGGCGTCGGTTTTGGGATCCTAAGCTTGTTTCGCAAACTGATATCGAGAAAGGCAAGTTGGGCGTACTTACGGAGAAACGGTAAATTTCTTCTGCCAGGGTTAAGATGGTAGATTGCCCAACCTAAGTAGCAGTCCATCAATTAACAATCAATCCGTGATTTTATCAGACTCTCACATTGATGGGGACCTCGGTCGAAGCACTTTGGATGACATCGTTGGAAACAATGACCTTGGTGAACGCAAGTCTGAGGGGTGCATTGTAAATAACTCTCCACATAAGCTTTGAATGCCTCTTACTGTGATCGATATACAACTGGGGAGCGGTAGGGGCCTGCCAGTGACGCTGCTTATTTAGATAGCTCAAAAGCACTGATAATATTCACCCACCGTCAGCCCCAAATTTCCTGACCCTATTCGAAAAGTTACATCAGTGAGCGCGCACGACAACAAAGACGAAAAGATGAAGAATAAAGGGATATACGTACGCAAAAGCCGATGGGTAATACTTCGTGTACAATTCACCGAGAGGCTGATCGTCGAAAGTGAGAAGAAGGTCGACGTCTAAGCCGAGGTCGTTGGATTCAAAGTTGAGCTTTTTGACAAAGGCCATTACGTAGAAACGAATTCGAGAATGAAAGTTGGGGTTCAACGTTCAGTTGAGGCCTATGGCTGAATCGACACGACTTATATACCATTCTTTGCGCCCTCGGGGAGGACAGCGGCCATGTATCGTATCTGTAGAGATTAGATCTGGAAAATAGAAACGAAAGGCCTTTCCCGGGTCGAATGCAGCATGTTTCCCAAACACCTACATTGCCCGCGCGTCGATGTACGAAATGATTCTTTTGACACATGTTTTGTCCCTTTTGTTAAGAAGTGCCACGATGAGGGTACAAGTGACATACAGAGATGCATTGCAGGTGTAACACCGCAGGTGCCCTTACCAAGGCCAGGGCGCGGTAGCATTGTACGAGACTTTGAGCCATTACGCCGTTTAGAGGGATCTGGTGATTTTTTGGAGTCAAGTTATGAAATAGCAGGGAAAGGCCGCATTGCAACTTGACCTAGTTTTCACTCACTTCGCCGTGTTACGGGACGTCAAATGTAAGAAAGTTCACCAATATTTGACAATGATTGTTCCTTTCAGAAACATCTCTGCTTGTTGCCGCTCGAGTTACGATACACTGTCCTCTTAAGGAGTCTTGGGGAATGTTCGACTTTTCACTGTCTGCGACTTCCATGTTGGTGGTCAGGAAGGCCCAAGATCTGCTTTGACGATAGGAGTGCTGACGAAAGGCGAGTTCATTTTGGGGAGGTATACCTGCCCAAATGGTTGTAAGTGTAACTGGCAAAACTCACGCCAAGGAGTGTTTTAGTTGAACGCGGTCGAGGTGGGCTCCACACGCGATTGTAATTTAGGACTCAGACACACTGACCAAACAATCACGTGATCAATCGCAATCAGCTGGAAACCGACTCCACTTTCTGCTATTACGACTCTTTATACTCGCAGTGCGCACGCAAAACACTGCCGACCACACCTATGCACCAACGCACTTATGCCCACGCCGCCGACAACACCACGTACGCCATCACCTCCACACTTTGTCGTTATAGACGCATACAGTCTTTCGAATCATACTGAAGAATCAAATATCTGCTTCGCAGTGCGAGTGAAATTGTATTCGGACCGGCCGTGCAATGCAGCAGCTGCGCTCTCCACCAGGCATCCTAGAAAATGTTCTAATTGTCACGGTTAGCAAGCTCTTCACAATGGATGACGCCAGTTCACCTAGGCCTTCCCCTCCATTCTGAATATCGCCACCGCTCTTCCTTCCAAATCCACCACTTTTTTCCGTTCCCTCACGCTCATCCGTATATTTTTTTTTGCAAGATAACTCCCTCGAGGTCATTTTAGCAACAGCAGGTTTTTTTTTTCGTCAAGTCGTTCTTGCTTACTTACGACAATTGCGTTACATAACATCGCGAAGGGCTTCGCGGATCAAGCCCCCCAATGGAAATAATCATATTCATCTAACTTGCGAATTTTGTTCGCGGTTCTCGTGCCTCACCCGCTTTGTGGAGTTGTCAACCTGGTTCTAAACGGGCGTGTTAATCGTGATATCTAAGATCTCAGGTACGTACTGGTCTTGTGGTGGTGCTTGGTCTAGTCTGCGCTACCCTCGATTGAAGCGGCAAATCCAAGGACCAGGACCGCGGTACACATTTTCTCATTCCCTGCAGGGGTACGACCCATATTCAAAATACAAAATACACGTGTTGGTTGGTCTCCGCCGATCGCTCGCTAATTTGAAGTTTAGAATAAAGGATGCACGAAAGAAAATGATCATGAATATCACGCCTCCGAGTCATGTGAACTCATCAGTATTTGCAGGTCCGAAAGCATGCAGGTCCAATCAGACAGTTAACGTCAATCGTATGTTCTATTCTGTTCTGGATTTGAGGGTCTGCGTGCGCCCCAAGACGCCGTTATCATTTTCCTCATTCGTAACAAGCGCAACGATCTCTAGGCGGGGAACGACGAATTGAGAACGAGTGGAAGTTATTATTGTACGTACCAGCACTGATGCGATGATCGATCACCTTTAAAATTGTAGATAACTCAAATGAAAGACGCACCGTGCTCGGTCTGGAGTGCTCTAGCCAGGTCCAGATCCGCTTTTAATTGAAATTTCGCGCGAGGTAAAATGTTGAGACCCCCTATATGTGAGCAGCCCTGAAAGAACAATGAACAGGATCGATCCGAGGCTCTCAACGGCATAATCGCACTGCAAAGTCTTGTTAAATGCTACTGAGCCCTGAACGCCGTGTCTAAAACCTGCAACGGGTTCCTGTATCGTGCACTTGTACTACCTTCACGCTGGCGCATCATAACAGAAGGACACATAACGTATCAAAAGAATCATTTCGCGACCGATGGGCGGGCACTCACTGGCAGATAGTTGCCAAGCACGCTCGACTTGGATCGAAAAAGCCCCCCCTGCTTCCACTTTCCAGATCCAATCTCTACGGATACGGGGCAACTGTCCTACCGGAGGGGATGCAAAGTATAACTCTATAAGTAATATTGTCAATGTCGAATCGAAGTTGAACACAACTCTCTCACAACTTTCAACCTCGCGAATCACATAGTATGGCTCCAGGAGTCAAAACGGTCAACTTCGTGTCCAACAACCTCGGCATAAACGCTAACCTTCTTCTCGTTTTCGACGACGACTCTAAGGCTGGCTTGTACAAGGATTATTACCCATCGGCTTTCGCGTATGTGTATCCTTATCTTTTCGTCGCGCGTTCTCATCAGTGATGTAACTTTTCGAATAGGGTCAGGAAATTTGGGGCTAAAAGTGGGTGGATTTTATTATCAGTGCTTTGGGCTATCTACACAAGCAGTGTCTCTGGCAGACATCTACCGCTCCCCAATTATATATCGAACACAGTAAGGGGCATTCGAAGCCTATGTGGAGAGCTAATTTACAATACACCCCTCAGACTTGCGTTCACAAAAGTTGTTATTTCCGACGACATCATCCAAAGCGCTTCGACCGAGGTTCCTATCAATGTAAGAGGTCTGATAGAATCACGCGTTTGTCGCTGGTTTCATAAACCGCTACTACTACTTAGGTTGGGCAATCTACCATTTTATCCTTGGAAGATGAAATATACAGTTTCTCCGTGAGTACGCTTTACTGGCCTTCTCAACATCGGTTTGCGAGACGAGCCTAGGATCCAAAAACCGACGGCTTGGTACCGAGGAACAACATTCGATGTACGAATAATGTACCGTTCAAGGAGGATATAGGCGTTGGTACGTATTATTGCTATCTTGAAATTTATCCGCTACATATTGTTCAGGGTTCATCGAGGAAGAGGGAGACGTACCCAGGACGGCTCTAGTGTGGCGCGGCGTAGCGCACGGGCGAAAGTTGGACGCGGAATTTATTCCGCGCCTAAGAGGTTATATTGATATAAACCCCTACAAGGAGAATGGCGTAATCAAGGCCCCAATTGGGACTGACCGCCTTTTCAACCAAGACCTCAATACTCTCCACAAGGAATCCACGTGGGTCATCACATATGATGCGTCCAACGGGGTCTTTAGCATTGATGAGGAGATGAGGGAAGAGGCACAGTGAGGGTCTAAGATCTATAATGACACGTTGAAGATTTCCTTTTACGAACCTTTTTTAAATGTTGGCTGCCGTCGATTACTGACATGTATAGTATTTGTGCTGTTTCGATGTCGTTTTCTTCTTGTAAACCAATCCCGTTTGTTGTGCAACTCGTGTTTTAAAATGTGCTACTTAGCAAGTGGATCTTGTAATCGGGGGGTCAATCACTCACAGGAATACACTGCTGGCCTTTTGGTTGTCCTGCATGTAAAGTGCTAGAATCCCGGCGTGTACATCGAAAGCTTGATCGGATGCCCATCGCCCCTTAAGGCTGTCCGCGAGTGTACTCATGGGTGGATGGAATCCTTACTTGCGAGTATTTGCCTCAGCAAATGCTCGTCCCCGATTCGCGAAACAAACGCCTACCACATTCGAAAGCCTGCTCGGGCCAGAACGTGAAGGCGCAGGCCAGCAGTCAGCAATAGTGGGAATTCTGTAGTAGAATGTGGGCGCGCGGGGGTAGCGGTCATAGAATCGAGAATCAACCTTTTATGAGCAGAGCATGAAGTAGTACAACGCAAGGTGGGAAACCAAACGGCGGGCAGGAGTAAAAGGCGGGAAGTAAGACTGCGGGATATGGCAATCCGGGGATATCATGATGAGCGGGATGACAAATTCCTAGCAAAGATATAAATGCGCTTCAGCGGCGGGTTAATAATTACTGGCACTTTCCGAACAACAACTGGCAAATGTACAAACAAACATTTCCCTCAGACTTTGTCACTGAGTCTGCGTAGACCTCACAGGCCAAATTCTGCACTTTCTGAAAAAAACGGACCTTCCCGCGCACGCTGCACGCGTGAAGATGAGAGAGGTGTTATGACTCTCCAACTCCAGACACGCTGGTTTATCTTCCAGATTCTCATAAAGACCTTATCTATCCGAGTCAGCTGGTACATGCTCCGCACCTTTTCCTGGTACAATTGTACTTCTCTCTGTCCTCCCTTATTATGTTGCAAACCCTCTGCATGATGGTAGGTTTTCCTGCATATGTTCGGTCTTCCCATAATGAGGGTTCGGGAGCGATGAAGGTGCCTTGGGGAAAGAGGCCAGGAAGCGCTCACTTATTCCAGGATTAGCTGTGCATTGCCCAACCTCCGGCGCTAAGGAGAACCTCTCCCTCAACTCGAATCAGGAACCAGCATGGCGAACCATATTCACACCTCAAGCTCTCCCAGTGTTCTCCACATCTCTGGTATTCAACTCTCGCATCAACTGATTGGTCAAACCTGCTGATTTCAGAATCAACTTGTATCGAAACTAGGCATCTCTATTGATTTCAGCAAGTCAGAAAAGCATGTAGAGTCTGCAGAGGCACGGATCGGCGGGTTGCAAAAGCCATTTCAAGCTGAACGCGATTCAGGAAAACTTTTACGACAGACGTTTTCTCCGCCCATGTGAGGACTTGATAAACCCAGACGAGCACGCCACCTGATTGTTCCGATCATAGCGGGTTTTCTCTTGGGGATACGTTTTGCTTACAGTTACGATACAAGAAACGATTTCGGAAGAGTCGCGAAGACATTCAATTTGATTTCAATGACATACTTCGCGCGTCTGATATGAGGGGAGAACACGGTGGACGAGGTCAAGCAGCTATGTCCGCGTTCTCGCCTTGATAATGTACTCACGCACTGGATCGTACAGAATACCACAAATCTCATGACAACATCAAGATCGTAGTTGGACTTTCCGGGAACACAATAACAGAGGTATAGATCCATGTTTTCTATCGCAACCGGCCTCTGAGTCATACAATCAGCACTCAGAGCCGTCTGCCTCTACCTCCGATACAACACTGGAACTTCAGCCCACCACTGACGAGATCATTCGGATTTGTCCTCGGTGAGTCAGGATGACCATAAGCCGCGTTCTCCAGTTGACACCAACGGCTTCCCAGGTTCCGAATTCTGGTGATAGGAAAGGTATCAGGGTTTCGTTGATCTCAGGCTAGTATTGATGCAGTGTTTCCAAAAGACTGGCGTTGGCAAAACTTCGCTCATAAACCGCGCCTTTGGAGTGCACGAAGCGGTGGGCTGCTCACGACACTATTCCACAGAGGCTTGCTGATGCTGTTTTCATAGATGGCTTCGACTCACAAGCCAGGCGAGGCCGATATCGACCACGAGTTTGTCTCACTGCAGAACGACAGGTTTGTTCTCCACGATAGCAAAGGTTTTGAACCAGGCGAGGAAAGCAACGTGAATATCGTCCGAGATTTCATTGGCCGTCGGAGAAACATGGCGGAATTGAAAGATCAGCTGCATGCTGTTTGGTAGGTTGATCGCGATGAGTTTGTATGCTAAGCTGATATAATTTACGGAAGGCTTTGCTTTGAAATACCCCGCGCAGGTGGGCGTTTACTGGAGACGGGCACGGAGGATTTCCTGACGTTGAAACGCAAGGGATTGCTGGGAAATAGTAAGTGAACTCATGGCTATCTCTCTCTTGTGCCAGGTTGGAGCTCACCCTGGTCAAAGTTCCCGTCGTTGTCGTTTTCACTAAATATGATAGGTTCATGAACCGCGTAAATCGTACTCTGGATGATTCCTCTTCTGCGGGATTGGACCCCGACGCCCTCAAGCAACTCATCAAGGATAAAGCAGACAAACACTTAAAAGAAATCTGCATCGATCCCCTTGAGAAATTTGCAGGGTCTGATATCCCACATGCCACGGTCTCCAGTGGGTATCACTACTGTTATTGTATTTTATGTTTCTAATGAAATTATGAGCGCAGCGGGGACTGGCCACGAGGAGTCCCTGGCCCGTCTGATCCAAATCACTGAAGAGCGTGTCTGTGAGCATGTCGCGAGCGAGGCGTCGGTGATGACGTCCATCGCTCAGCGAGTAGATCCTGGGCTTAAAATCAAAGCATCAATCGAGTAAGCATCGCTTCCTTCATTATTATATGAAGATTCACGTCGCATTAGTGTTGGCAAGAGAAGTCTGTCTCGATTCTGCCTTGGTGATTAATGAGCGCAATCTGAGCTTCTATTTACAGGATACTGGAAGACACTTGCGTCATGCGCTTCATTCCAGGACCGTACGACTCTGGACTGCCTACGCGTGCTTCACGTTGACATCGTTGCTGTGTGGAACTTCCATGACCCTAATGAAGTAATGTCTATCTTCGTTATCATCACACGTATTCTGACGTTTGGTTGTGTACAGTACTTGGAAAGCAAGGAGTTCAAGACGATGGTGGTGAACATGGTTGACAATCTTGATATTGGACCTACTACCAATCCCGTCAGGGCCGCGTAGGCTGATTCTTCATATGAATTGATTTTTGTTTCATTTCTATTTTCACAGGGCTGTTGGACTGTCTACAGTGGCAGCCATTGCGGGCATCGTGTCTGCCTTGGCAGGACCTGCGGCTCCTATCGTAGTGCCAGTAGCAGCAAGTATTGTAGTCGCGAAATGGGTATACGACGTGTACCAGCTGTCGTACGTGCCGCTAAATATCGTTGTCTGAGTGTATATTAACACATTTTGCTCAGCGGCGTGGTGCTCCAGCGCTTTATCGCGTACATTGTCGATCTGACCCTCATATTGCAGACACTCTATCTTGTGTCGGACAATCAGGAGCTGTCTCGTAGGACTATCAAGCTCGCGGTCGCTTCTTATCATGGCTCGCCTACGATCGGACAAGTGCATAGTCGGATTCAGGGATATGATAGGAAATTGACATTTCTGGAACGCGCGGACCGCGATACGTTGGACAGGATCGTTGAGCTGATGGAATTGTATCGCATCGACGCGAGGGAAATTTCTGCTCTGAGGGCACAGATTCCGACTGTGGATTCAGTTCCGGATGAGCCATGGTGAGATATGCGTTGGCGGGTGTTTATTGAGTACGGGATTGTATATGACTTGTGATAATATTTGGAGTAACGGAAAACCCATACCACGATGCAAATAGCAGAGTTTTCTTGTAGACCTTATACCTAAGTATCTATGGATGGAGGACTGGTGGATGGACCACAACAAGGGTATCGTTGATCGGAGATAATTGAATATGTATGTGAGCAGCAATGTTTCGAACGAATAATCAACAATCGTTCCTTTTCGGTTTGTTAGGCCATGATGAATACGCTGGTCACTGGACATTTTCAAGGTGCGTCTGCTGCTTGAAGTCTATAACCATTATCCACCAAGTTGCAGGCTTTCCAGAAATCCTCACTAGCTAGAGTCACTGACGTTGTCGGGGACGTTCCATGCGTCTCTGTAGAGTATGATGCTGAAATGACAATAAACGAGATATCTTTTTGAAAAAATTCACGCAAGTCGAGAAAGCAGAATGATACGCGGTTCTGACCCGACCAATGGGACCAGAACAGTTGGGAGATACATCAAGCTGCTGTTAGATACATAGTAGTCCTAACCGCTGTCTCAGCTAAATGATCAGCATGCTTCACGCATATATACGCCATACCAGAGAGAAAGTCCCGTAATTGCATGATTGTACAAATTCGATAGTGCCACACCTCTCAAATCTTGAACCGCCCTCGACAGACCATTCTAGAAATCCACATTTGCCTCCAGAATATGACTCCAAGCATCATCTACGCCGTGATTCATTGCCTGGCATCAAGGCCGTGCTGAAGACAAATAAATCAGCGGGATTGCCGCAATCATGAGAGTTGAAACATACGCACTGGCAGGCGATGCTCTAAAGTGATTGCAAGAATTGTTTCGATTAAACCCGAATAATCCATGGGTTGTTTCGCCATCTCCTGAGAGCATTCAGAGGACTCTTTCACCTCGTCCTGAGGGGGTTTAAAATATTGTTTTTCCTTCCTCCGGAAGAGTCCAAACAGTCGCTTTGCTGTCCGATTAGACGGGTTTCTTTGATGTGTGTGGACAGCAGTGCCCACAGGTTCTTGATATGGGAGAACCGCGGTTTTCACTGCGTCCCTGACAGCGATTGCTTGCGGAGATGCCATATACCGCTCGAGAGCGACATAAAAAGAGGGAACGTATTCTTGCTGGTCCTTAAGATGGAGTAGCTGGTCGAAAACGTAGAAAGAGTGTTCGAAAGTAATGACAGCAGCTAAAGGATTGAAAATGAGCAAGTTCACTGCAATGCGGCCTGAAGATTCACCAGAACCAAGCTGCAACATTTGTTCGAGTGATGATGCACTAGCAGAAGTCTGGTACATTTAAACATGTGTGTACAGCCTGTGACCAATTGAACGCACCGCAGATAGTATCTTAGACCCCATCTCTATACGTTGATTACCGTAAAGCTGAAGTGATGATGGAAGATTGAAGATCGTCTCCCTCTGCTGAGGACCAATACACTCACCAACTGTCAATGAATAATGGCTTCGGTCAGCATGGCTCGAGACCAAAGGAGGATGAACAAACTCACTTCCTATCGATGGATCAGCGATGTCGTTGGTGAGAAAGGCTCGAGGGATCAGACACTCACCCACTGTTAAGGAATGCGCAATGTGAGTGATAAGCAAAGCTCGAGCTCCACGGATGATGAAAACACTGACTTTCTGTGAGTGAACGAGCAATGCCGCAAGTGAGCAATGCTGGAGCTTGACAGAGGATCGATGCGCTCACATGCTGTGAACGGGTGGGCGATGTCTTCAGTCAGCATGGCTAGAGCTTGACGACGGATAGATTGACTCACAATCTGTCAACGAATCACCCAACGTACTTGGTCAGCAGGGCTCGAAGTCAACGGCGGATGAAGAGGCTCACACCCTGACAATAGATCCACAATTGGGTCAGTGAGTAGAGCATGAGATAGACAGAGTATGATCACGCTTACAAGCTATTAACGAATCAGGAATTCCTTCGGTGAGTGTAACTCAAGGCCGGCGAAGATGAATATACTTACATTCTGCCGATGGATCAGAAATCTTCACTCAGCAAGACTCGAGCTCGAAGAAGGGTCGACACTCACATCCTGTCAACGGATGGGCAACGACTTGGATCAGCATAGCTCGAGCTCAAATGAGGATCAAGACACTCACACGCTGCGAGAAGTAGGCAACGACTTGGATCAGCAAGACTCGTGCTCGAAGAAGGATCGACACTCACATGCTGTCAACGGATGGGCAACGACTTGGATCAGCATGGCTCGAGCTCAAAGGAGGATCAAGACACTCACGTTCTGCGAAGAGTGGGCAACGACTTGGATGAGCATGGCTCGAGCTCGAAGGAGGATCAAGACACTCACAGCCTGCGAAGAGTGGGCAACGGCTTGGATGAGCATGGCTCGAGCTCGAAGGAGGATCAAGACACTCACAGCCTGCGAGGAGTGGGCAACGACTTGGATCAGCAAGACTCGTGCTCGAAGGAGGATCAAGACACTCACATCCTGCGAAGAGTGGGAAACGACTTGGATCAGCATGGCTCGAGCTCGAAGGAGGATCAAGACACTCACAAACTGCGAAGAGTGGGAAACGACTTGGATGAGCATGGCCCGAGCTCGAAGGAGGATCAAGACACTCACGTTCTGCGAAGAGTGGGCAGCGACTTGGATGAGCATGGCCCGAGCTCGAAGGAGGATCAAGACACTCACACCCTGCGAAGAGTGGGCAACGACTTGGATCAGCATGACTCGAGCTCGAAGGAGGATCAAGACACTCACATTCTGCGAAGAGTGGGAAACGACTTGGATCAGCATGGCTCGAGCTCGAAGGAGGATCAAGACACTCACATTCTGCGAAGAGTGGGAAACGACTTGGATCAGCATGGCCCGAGCTCGAAGGAGGATCAAGACACTCACGTTCTGCGAAGAGTGGGCAACGACTTGGATCAGCATGACTCGAGCTCGAAGGAGGATCAACAGACGTACTACCTGTAAAAAACACCCAATATAAATGAGAGCAACTTTCGAATATTGGGGCCCATAATCTTACCCATATATGTGGAAACCAAGCACCCAATTCAGCTATTGCATCCTCAGATGAGGAAATCTCATCTCGTGCAACAAGCTCTGCGAGTATCCTGGACGATAGTCAATAACGCTCGCGGCAGGCAAATGATAGGTAGATACTGCTCAACTGCATATTTCATGCAGATTTCCAAGTTGCTCCGCTGCGTCGAGACAAACAATTGCTGAAGGACTTGATCGTCCAGAGTTCCAGCGGTCCGTTCGATGAGTGGCCCGCAATCAGCGTCATCCTTGTTCATGTCTAATGGATCAACAGTCATCATGTATCAAACTTCGATGATCCACAGCTTACCTGGGAGGCAGACGTGGCATTTTGGAGGCCGTCCGATGCTATTTGGGTCGTATAGAAACTTCAACTGTGTCCCTTTCTTGAACGAGTCCTCGGCGTGCTTTGGGGCCAGTCGTTTGGCATCTACCCTTGATTTTCCATTTTCTGTCAGTCGCGTGAATTCGGCAGGGTAGAGTGCGTCGAATTTGGTGAATATTACGATGACCGGAACTGAGGAAGTTGCGCATCAGTTGATGATTAATGGACAGGTCCAAAAGCTTAATTACTGCTTCCAGTGTCGCAGTGGGAGAAGAATTTGCGTTCGGCTTCAGTAAAAGACCGGCTTGGCTGATCCATAGGTATGCAATACCTATGTCAAAGGAGTGAGCCAGTGAATGTCGCCAACTCGACCAATTACCATATTGTGTGAATACGATCCTTCATGTTTCCTTCCTTCGAACGGTCTGCGATAAATTTGTTCACCTTGTTGTACTCGGATTCGCCGCCTGCTTCGAAACCACGCGAATCATGAAAGATGAATCCTGGGTTGATTTGAAACACCATCTCGTTCTCGATGTCGTGCTCTCCACGCTGTGAAAATGTCAGTTTATGTTGCCGACTAATGGTACACGTTACCTCTCTAGATGCTGTCAAAACAGCGGCATCGATCTGATGTCGACGAAATAGTGATCACTACCAGCCTCGTACTAGCATCATGATGCGCACCTTTTCCCCAGCGCTATTATATATATCTGGATTCTCCTTTGTATTGCACACCCTCTGGAGGATCGTAGTTTTTCCTGCATTCGCCCTTCCTATGATGAGAATTCGAAAACGATTGATCTTCTTTTTTATCTCTGAAGAATCCATGAAGAAAGGTGAATTCGAATGGTAGTAATGGGACTGAGCGGTGAGAATTGTTCAGCGCTGAGAGTAGTAGACTTTTAACCGCTATCGGTGTGCGAGTTCTGTGAGCGCTCTTAAGCTTGTCAAATGTAGATCTAGTGGGCAATGGGTTGTGGAGGCGTACACAACGAAGTCTCGGCAGTCTCAACGTGAATTTCATATATCTAAATATGTAGAAACAATGTTTGATCCAGGCTGTACATTGCAAAATAACGACATACAACGAACTATATATGCCTGAATACATGCACATGAGGAACCAGCAGCAACTAGTACAATTGTCAATGTCATTCTATTCAGTCTTCCTACAACCAAGTAGGTCAGACAAGTTTAACCCCGGCGATCTGTTAAAACTTAGATTGAGAACATCCAAGATGCTGTGGACCGATGACATCAGCTAATCGCAGAAATCACAAAGCCTCGTTTCTGTTTCACGAATGGATGTCATAGAAGGTCATGATACGAAGCTTGTTTCTGCAGCCTAATTGTATTGGTGAGCAGGGTAACTTGCCTATTACCACGTCATGATCCTTACATGTCCCAAGTATGCGAGACGAGATAGTCTGAGTAGAGTTGACGAGTCGTGGAATTGTCCTGCAGAGAAATCCAATTTGTTAATCCTCGCCACCAGAAATGATATTGTGAGTAGTCGCCTTTCGACTGCATATTTCATGCACGACTCCAAGGGTCTGCTGAGTCGAGATGAACAACTGCTTGGGCGCTTCACCTCAAGGTAGCGCTTCTCGTGGTGCCTATCATGATAAAGGGTCAGAGACCCACGGTCACCCACCTGTCTAACTTTCGATCACCTGATAGATCAAATACATACCTACCCCATGCCTCGAATCTAGATTCAGTGGACAATGGGCATGCTTTAGATTGTGCGTACCATGAGTCGTACATGACTCGCCTCATTTTAAATGCAAAGTTCCATTTCGAGTACCCTTCCAAAATACTTCCGATCATGATGAAAGGACCTCGAAAATCTCGTTGACTAAATGGCGAGAATAAACGATCGATACCGTCCGTTCTCAGCCAACGGTTCTCGCGTCATCGACGTCGCCACCGCATCCAAAACTTGAACATTGCCGGTGGCAATGTCGCTACCCTGCATGCTGTCTTCAGCGCTCTGGAGTGAGAAGCTATTCGACGAGTACCAACATTTTTTTTTTTACCTTCGACGTCAAAATCATTGCTTTAGTAGCCTCGCTAGTGTTATCAGCCCATCATCATACATACATCAGGTATGCCCGTGCCGCCCACTGTAACTATAGGGCCCCAATGAACATGGATACAAAATGAGAAAAGTCCAGGCTTATCATCAAGCTCAGAAGGCTGAACGAATGCAGAGATGATTCAACGAATGACCGACAGCGATGAAAATGGATATGTGAGAGGCGTCATCGAGACGAGTGGGCCGGGAGACTGCAGGACGTTATTGCTAGGGTGTAGTCGGTTGGCGAATGCCACAGATGGGTAGGGTTGGGCTGCCGGCATGGGGGTCAAGGCAAGAGACAGCGAAGGTGCGAGAAACAGCGAGAGTCCTGGCGAGCGCTAGCAGATATGCAACAGCAGGGTGCTTGACCTCATACATGAAGGCTTACTGAGGGGTGCTGGAGGTCTTGACCTCTGCGGCTGTAAGTGAGGTGATAATGCAAATATCTTGTTCTTCTCGAGACCCACGACTTTTTCATTTCAATGTTCGATGTCCGACAGATAACGACCCATGATGCATGAGCATTGAGCGCTGAGAACTAGCCATGAACAGCCAGGTGCACCATGGTCCATGAGGCATACGTATACATAATTGTGTCCTTCTGTTCGGTCTTATGTTAAGTAGAATTTACCCCAGCGCAGCTAACACATAAACCTACCATCACGCGCGCGGTGAGCGCTGAGCTTTCCCGTCTTTCTCTTCACCTCTCAATGGTTCCCTCTCCTCTCCACATCTCTGGTACTCAACTCTCAGTATCAGCTTACTGGTCAATTTCACTGAATATGTTAAATAGGGTTATCCATCGATTTCAGCAAGTCGGCAAAGAATGTGGAGTCTGCTCAAGTGCAGGTCGGCAAGTTGCGTGCGCCGATTGGGCGCGGAGAAGGAAAGACTTTACGACAGGCATTTTCTTTGCCCATGTAGGCACTTGGCTCAGACGAATGTACTCGTCTGAATTGTTCATCATAGAAAGCTTTCTATTGAAGATTCGTTTTCATTACATGTGCGCCACAACATACGGTTCGGCATAAAGGCCGTTGAAGACATTCAGTTCGACACCAAAGAGATCTTCCGCCTGTTTGGTGCAAGTGGAGAACCTGAGACGCAAGGTAAAGCTCAAGCAATGATAGTCGCGCTGTCACTAACGTATCCAACGCGACATGAACAGAATACATCAAGTCTCACAAAAAATTCACCATCCTCCTCGAGCTTTCCAGGAATACGGAAACTGAAGTAAGGATCCACCTCTTGCATTGGAACTCATCTAAGTCGTAGATCAGCAGGCTGGGCAGTCTTCCAGTGAACACCTGGCGCTTCAGCCCACTACAGATGAAATCATTCGCATTTGTCCACGGTGAGTCAACATAACCACGAAGCAGCATTCTTCAGGTTGACACGAGACTCCCAAGGTTCCGAATTCTGGTGATAGGAAATGTACATACTATTTTTTGATCTCACGCCCGTGCTGACAACACGTATAGACCGGCGTCGGCAAGTCTTCACTGATCGCTCACGCATTCGGAGTGAAGAAATCGGTGGGCTGCTCACGACATTGCAACACGTGCAGTTGCTCATACCGTCAATAGACTATTTCGCATGATATGCCAGGCGAAGCCACCATCGACGACGGGTTCATCTCGCCACAGAACGATAGGTTCATTCTCCATGATAGCAAAGGGTTTGAACCAGGGGGAAAAGACAACTTCGAACTAGTCCAAAAGTTCATTGACCGTCGGGGGAAAATGCATGATTTGAAAGATCAGCTGCACGCCATTTGGTGGGGCCTCCATCTTCATGCGTTTGTATGGCAAGCTGACAACGTGCAAGGCTTTGCTTTGAAATACCCTGTACAGGCGGGCGTTTCCTGGAGACCGCCACGGAGGAATTCCTCGCATTGAAGCGTGACAATAAGCTAGGGAAAAGTACGTTGATCGATCACTATCACTCTTCGCAGATGGTAACTCACCCTTTGGTCAAAGTCCCCCTCATCGTCGTTCTCACTAAATATGATGAGCTCATCAAACAAGTGAATTTCGATCTCCCTGACTCCGCTCTTGAAGGATTGAGCGAGGGTGACATCAACAAACGCATCAAAAACGAAGCTGACACCAAGCTACAAGAAATCTGCTTTGAACCCCTTAAGAAATTTGCGGGGCCTAATATACCACACGCGGTGGTCTCTAGTGGGTGTCACTACGACTGTGATCGTCATTTGTGTTCCTCATAAATATTTGAGCGCAGCTAAGGGAAAGTACAAGGACACGATGACCCATCTGATCCATATGACTGAAGAACGTGTCCGTGAGCATGTTTCGGCCGAGGCGTCGGCGATGTCCTCCATCGCTCAGCGAGTGGATCCTGTACTCAACATACAAGAATCAATCCGGTGAGTCTTACTTACTTGGGTCTTGTCGCGCGATTTACGTATTGTCAGGGTTGGAAAGAGAAGTCTGTTTCGATTCCACGTTAGTGAATACGGAGCACAGCTGAACCTTCATGCGGTACAGGATATTGGAAGGCGCTGGCATCAAGCACAGCATTTCAGAACCGTAGGATGCGGGACTGCCTGGATGTGCTTCACACGGACATTGTCACTGTATGGAATTTCTGTGACCCTCATCGTGTAATGTCTCGTTCATTTGCTGGCAGCGCATCTATTCTTACATGATTTATGCACAGTACTTGCATAGCTCGGAGTTTAGGACGTTGATGCTGAACATGGTCGAAAAGCTAGATGTTGGACCTACAGCTGATCCCAACAAGACCATGTAGGTCGTTTTATTGCTTGACGATGAATTTCATCTCACTCAATATTCAGTGCTGTTGGGCTTCCGATGGTGGCTGCTATTGCGGGCATCGTGTCTGCCCTGTCAGGACCTGCGGCTCCCATTGTAGTACCAATTGCGGCAGGTATCTTATTCGCCGCATGGGCTCGCGAAGTGTACCGGACGTCGTACGTAGTTCCGCTACTTGTCCTTGAGCGAAAGAACATTGACACTTCCTACTCAGCCACGAGGTGCTTCGGCGCTTGATGTGCTATATCATCGACTTGACCCTCGTGTTGCGAACGCTTCATTTTCTATCAGAAAACCAAGAACTCTCTCGCAGGGCCATCAAGCTCGCGGTCAATTCCTATCTTGCCTCGTCAGTTAGCGAAGACGTCCATACTCAGATTCGGGAGTATGACAAGGGATTGAAACTTCTGGAACACGCGGATCACCATACGTTGGATAAAATCGCTGAGTTGATGGAATTGAATGTCATTAACATTGATGCAGACGCAATTTCGAAACTTCGGGAACAGATTGCGGCTGTGGGTTTATTTCAGGATGAAGCTTGGGAAGAGAAGAAGGCGTCATAGTCAATCCTTTCTTTTCTGCATTTCTGCGCGTCTGCGGACATTGTCCGAGTACTTCTGTCAGGACTATTTACATGATTGTGTTCTCATTTGTACTATGTAGTTGCCGGCCAGGCCCATATATGATATCGCTGTAGTACGCTGTACGTGACCAACACGTTTTCTATCAACATCACGTACTTGCTAGAGTTTGATTGGAGTACCCTAGTGTTCTGAGGCACCTACTGTAACCCATCTCCCGCCTGCAGTAACCGAACGAATCAACTCATCATCGAAGGTCTGAAGGAGGTGTCTACTGTAACCCATCGTGAAAACCTCCCGCTTGCAGAAGTTAATATTCATGCCTAAGATCTCACGCGCCTTGAGCTTCACTGGCTTTGCCGTGATTTATTGCGAAACATCGAAGTAGGAACAAAGTATAATTATCGAACGCTGAGAAACCTGGAGCAACGCTACGAAGGAATCGTGATTGGTTTGTTGGTCCCGAGGTGGATTTTCGTGCGTTGCATTTTCATCACTGATAAGTATGCATGTCTGGAAGGGGGCCACGTTGATGGACGAAAATTGCCTACATGATGAGAATGGAAGACCGTAATTGTCCCAGCTCGTGCATCGTCGTCTTTACTAGATGTATCAATTAGATGTGCAATTTTAGAGGTAAGAATAACTCGGGCTCAGAGAGGATTACCTGTGAGTGAACGAGCAATGTCACCGATGAGCAAGGCTAGAGCTTGGATGAGGATGAAGAGACTCGCCGATTGTCAATAGATCAACAATGTCGTCGGTCAGCAGGGATCGATCTCGAAGGCAGATGAAGATACTCACAAGCTGTCAACGGGGATTTGTAATGTCCGAACTCGACCAAGGATCAATGTGCTCACCGTCTTTGAATGCATGGGCGATGTCTTCAACCCACTCACAATCCGTGAACGGATCAGCAGTGTCTTCTGTCAACATGACTGGAGGTCGGTGGAGAATGAACATACTCATATCCTGAAAAAAAAATTGTTGATTGCTTCGATAGACGAGACAGTAGGTAGACAGAGGATGAAAATACTCACAGGCTATCGACGGATCAGAAATTTGTGCGGTTACTACGATTAAAGATCGGTGGGGGATGAATACACTCATATCCTGCTTATAGATCGGCAATTTCAGTCAGAAAGCCTCGAACTCGACAAAGGATCACTACACTCACCATCTGTGAACGGATGGGCAATGTCTTCACTCAGCAAGGCTCAAGCTCGAGGAGGATCAACACAACTTGTGCACTGAACAGTGGGCAATGGCTTCGATCAGTATGGCTCGAGCTCGAAGGATGAACAAGGCATCCACACGCTATGACCAGTGGGCAATGACTCCGATCAGAATGCCTCGAGCTCGAAAGAGGATCAAACACTCTCAACCTTGGAACGCTGAACAATGAATGTCGATCAGCCCGCCTCGAGCTCAAGGGGGAATTAATATAGTCACATGCTACGAACAGTGAGAAATGATTTCGATCACCACAGCTTGATCTCGAGGGAGGATCGACATATGCACAGCCTGCGAATGGTAGGATATGACTTCTATCAGCATAATTCGGGTTTGAAGGAAGGCTAACGCACTCATTTCCTACGAACAGTGATCAATAACTCAATCAGCGTGGCCCGGGCTCCATGGAGAATATACTTACATACTACGAACAGTGGAAAATGAAGTTATTCAGCATGGCTCGAGCTCGAAGAAGGTTCGACACGCTCACAGTCTGAACAATGTACGAGACTTCGATCAACATGGCTCGAGCTCGAAGGAGTTTGACATATTCACAACCTGCGAACAGTGGTCAATGACTTCGATCAGCAACATGCCAGAGAGGGTCAACAGACGTACTGCCTGCAAGCAACCGCCCACAAAAATGAGAGCAATATTCCAACATTCCAATGATCTTACCAAAATATGCGGAAATTAGACACCTAATGTTTGATTGCCTCCTCATAGCATTCCTATATTCGAAAGCGACTGATTTTTTGTCTTATCTTTGAAGGATCTGCGAGGAAAGGTAAATGTAACAGGGAAACGTTGGCGGTGACTTGAATCACTGCGGTGTGAACTCGGCAAATCATTTACCCAACTTGAAATCAGCATCTGATCCAACGTCAGGGCCTCGCGCCGGAGGCTGATAGCGCTGTTGATGTAATCAATGTCACCGCATTAGTTGAAACTGGTAGATAGAGCGAGCCCTAGGGATTCCAATGAATCGCCAAGATGTTCGTGCCCAACAGGGTGGAGGCACAGCACATCTTGATATAGATGGCCTCATCGATCAAAAGTGTGCCGTCCTGATTATCGCAAGAGTGTACAATAGAGGTCTCAGCGTAAGGGAAGGATGGATGGACACTACAAACGGATGGGAAGGACATATCCACAACACGTTAATAGGTGTGCATGAATGTGAAGCAAGATGTTCACCGAAAGGCTCACCTCCATGATCAAATAGTGTTTCATGACTTCCCATATCCAAGAATTCGAACGAGTTCAAGGACGGCTGATCTCCGCTGATAATTCAGGTGACCCTGTAATGATCTACAAACGGACGATCAGTTCTCGAATCACATCGGAAAGAATTTATGGACTTTGCAAAGTCACAACTTCGCATCTTCAATTCGTCGGAGGATTTTACTCACATGAACGATCTATGAGTCCAGCGCCTTCTCCCATCTTCAAGTCTGATATACCGGCCTTCCCAGCTACCGGACATGATTGTGCAATGAAGCATAATGGCCAGGTGAATTGAGGATGGGCTAAGCGGTAGGTGGAATGAGTAACAGCCTAGTAGGAGAAGACGGGAGGTAGGTATACGGGGACTGTGCATGATGAGAGGGAGGATTGGGGGGTTGAAGAGTTCAGGTCATGCTGCACGCACATTTCCGTTGTCGATGGCAGTGCGGCACGATAGATGCTGGTACGATTACACCAAGCGCCGAGGCCACTAGATGACTGCAGAAGGCGAGCCAGTACTAGAAAAGTGGGCGATGTCATGGTCAGTCACTGCGTCAGCGAAACTGGCACACCAAGGCGTGAGTTTTAGAACAGCGACCTTGCTACCCTCGCCATACGCGCTGTGCTACTCTACCGCTGGCTGATCCTCCCCGTCGTTGACACTCACCTCCATCTTTCTGTGGCTAGCGTTTTATTTAAACTCGTCCCATGACAGAATGATGAGTATATCTCTTAGTGATTACGTTTTCTACAAACGTTACAGCAATCAATATTATGTAATATATCAATGATTTCGGAATCAGCCGGAGTCCAGCCTCCTTCACTCGAACTCTCGTCATGGAATCCCCAATCCTACTCATCATCCACACCGTTTCATATCGTACTAAAAATAGATCAATGATCCTGAGAGCAAGAAGATTGGAGAGACCCCCTGGAGAAAACAATCTTAGCACGAGTGGCATGTGCCCGCGTAGCACGAACACAACTCCATAATGACAGCTAGCAAATATGTGCTTATTCAGCTCATGCTGCTGAGCCAACACCCGTCGTCATCAGCCAGACGATAAGCCATCTTCGTTTGTTTCTTCCTCATCAGATTGACATCGCTCGTGAGTCGTGGCTGGGAATATGGACGCGCCTGCGGAGGGGGAAGTGCATACTGTCCTGCTGATTCACTTGTCGCGCGCGCCGCCTACCATGATGCAACAACGGGATAGCAGACGAAGAAGATTTGGTGAGTCGCGGTATTGCCAATTTCAGCTGGGGGTATCAGTTTGATGTTGCCAACAGCTACATCTCCTCGGCACGCACCTTTTTGATACTCTGCTCTCGTGTTTATCTGAGTAGCATCGACCATCCCTCCGCGTCCGGCATATGAAGGTGGTTCCAATCAACACCTCCCTTCCGAGGATTCAGCGAGAGTCATTTCGAATGTCAGTATGGCACTAGCGCGATGAATCGACACCCTCTGCCAACAGCTTGGCGATTCCTTGTGTCAGCGTGACTCGAGCCCGCTGAAGGCTCGACAATTTTGTCGATATCTTAAACTGCACGCTGGATTCCGGACAACTGAGGGAGGGCGTCATTGTCGTCGGACGTAGCAAGCTCACATGTGGGATTCAGACGTTGGACTGATCAAGCAGGCAAGTGTTTCCTTATGTTACTCTGTAGACGCTCGTACGCTTATGAGACATGCATAAAAATGCCAAAGTAATAACGCCCAGCACTGCAAATTTCTCCGTAAACCTGATGGAGACATCCTCTAAGTCCTTTTTTGTTCGCTGAAATCGTCTCAGTCCCTCGAAAAGATGCATCCAGAATCCAGCGTATAATGTGTTGGTCGATAAACTTGTCATCTATTGAAAACCAGAATGATGGAATTCTGACCGGGGGGCCTGGGGTGCACAGAGCGCAAATGCTTAACATATGAGAGATTAGTACGTCCGCCTTGACTCAGAGCCATGATCACCAGCACGCTATCCCTGCAAAGAATGACAGCTGGACATTTTCAAGGTGCGTCCGCTGCTTGAAGTCCATGGCCATTATCCTCCAAGTTGCAGTCTTTCCAGAGGTCCTATCCAGCCACTAGCTAAAGTCACTGACGTTGTCGGGGACGTTCCATGTGTCTATAGTGTAATTCTCAAATGACAATAAACGGATTTCTTTTAAAATTGATGCAAGTTGAGAAAAGCTGCGGGGCTGGATGGAGGAATTAGGACTCGCTTAGTGCACTTGGAATGGGAGGTACACCAAGCCCAGTAGACCTCACCGTCCCAGCCGAGGGTGATCAACATGCTGCAAACGCGTATACGCCACACCAGAAAAAATGACATATTGCGTGATCATACAGTTCTGCCTCATCATACTACCTCGACAGGCCATTCAAGAAACCCTCATTCACCGCCAAGACACCTCAGCTCTACTCCGAATCGGAACACCATTGACGTTGAGTCGCATTAGGGTCTTGCTGAAGACAAAGAGGTCAGCAACACTGCTATAATCCCAATAGTTGAAACATACGCAGGCGATGCTGTAAAGTGATGTCGAGAATTCTCTGTAACAACTCCGCCTTCGCCTGAGAGCAAACAGATTGTTTCGCTTCCTCCTGAGAGCGGTGAAAAGCTTGTTTAGCTTCCGCCTGAGACCGTTCAGAAGCCCGTTTCGCCTTCCTCTGGAAGTATTCAAACGGTAACTTCGCCATCAAAGTAGACGAGTTTCCTTGAGATGTATACACGGCAGCGCTCACAGCTTCTTGATAGGCGTGAACGGCAGTGCTTACAGCCTCTCGATATGTGAGGACGGGAGTGTTGACACCTTCCCTGACGGCAGCTGCATGCGGAGATGCCATGTACTGCTCGAGAGCCTCAATAAACGAGGGAACAGGCCGCTGCCGGTCCTTAAGATAGCGCCGCTTTTCGAAAACGTAGAAAGAGTGTTCGAAAATAATGACGGCAGCTAAATGATCGATAAGAAGCAAGTTCATTTAAACATGGCTTTAACATTCACCAGAACTGAGCTCAACAATTGTTTCCAATGGTGATGAGCCAGGGGCCTGGCACATTACAACATCAAAATTGCGTGTACAGTCTGCAAGCAATTGGACATACCACAGAGAGTATCCTACACTGCATCTCTGCACATTGACCACTATCGAGCTGGTAAAATAATGATGGAAAGTTGAAAATCATCTCCCTCTGCTGAGGACCAATACACTCACATCCTGTCAATGAATAATGTGTTCGGTCAGCATGGCTCGAGGCAAAAGAAGGATGAACAAACTCACCTCCTATCAATGGATCAGCGATGTCGTTAGTGAGAAAGGCTCGAGGGATCGGACACTCACAGTCTGTTAAGGGATGCGTAATGTGAGTGATAAGCAAAGCTCGAGCTCCACGGAGGATTAAAACACTGACCGCCTGTGAGTGAACGAGCAATGTCACAAGTAAGCAAGGCTCGAGATCGAGAACAAAAATACACCCACATACTGTCAACATGGATCAGCCATGTCACGGGCCAGCAATGCTGGAGCTCGACAGAGGATTGATGCGCTCACAATCTGTGAACGGTGGGCGATGTCTTCCGTCAGCATGGCTAGAGCTTGACGGCGGATCGACCAACTCACATCCTGTGAATGGGTGTGCGATGTCTTCAGCAAGCATGGCTCGAACTTGACGGCGGATAGACCAACTCACAATCTGTCAACGAATCACCAAACGTACTTGGTCAGCAGGGCTTAAGGTCAACAGCGAATGAAGAGACTCACACCCTGACAATGGATCAACAATTGCATCAGTGAGCAGGGCAGGAGGCCGACAGAGGATGATCACGCTTACAAGCTATCAACGAATCAGGAATTCTGTCGGTGAGTATAACTCAAGGCCGGTGGAGGATGAATATACTCACATTCTGCCGATGGATCACCAATTCCTTCACTTAGCAAGACTGGAGCTCGAAGAAGGATCAAGACTCACATCCTGTCAACGGATGGGCAACGACTTGGATCAGCATGACTCGAGCTCGAAGGAGGATCAAGACACTCACAGCCTGCGAAGAGGGGGCAACGACTTAGATCAGCATGACTCGAGGTCGAAGGATGATCAAGACACTCACACCCTGCGAAGCGTGGGCAACGACTTAAATCAGCATGGCTCGAGGTCGAAGGAGGATCAAGACACTCACAGTCTGCGAAGAGGGGGCAACAACTTGGATCAGCATGGCTCGAGCCCGAAGGAGCATCAAGACACTCACCACCTGCGTAGAGTGGGCAATGACTTGGATCAGCATGGCTCGAGCTCGAAGGAGGATCAAGACACTCACAGCCTGTGAAGAGTCGGCAACGACTCGGATCAGCATGGTTCCAGCTCCAAGGAGGATTAAGACACTCACAGCCTGCGAAGAGTCGGCAACGACTTGGATCAGCATGCCTCGAGCTCGAAGGAGGATCAAGACACTCACGTCCTGCGAAGAGTGGGCAACGACTTGGATCAGCATGGCTCGAGCTCGATGGAGGATCAAGACACTCACGTACTGCGAAGAGTCGGCAACAACTTAGATCAGCATGTCTCGAGCTCGAAGGAGGATCAAGACACTCACACCCTGCGAAGAGTCGGCAACGACTTGGATCAGCATGGCTTGAAGGAGGATCAAGACACTCACACCCTGCGAAGAGTGGGCAACGACTTAAATCAGCATGGCTCGAGGTCGAAGGAGGATCAAGACACTTACACCCTGCGAAGAGTGGGCAACGACTAGGATCAGCATGGCTCGAGGTCGAATGAGGATTAAGACACTCACATACTGCGAAGAGTGGGCAACGACTTGGATTAGCATGGCTCGAGCTCGAAGGAGGATCAACAGACGTACTACCTGTAAAAAAACACCCAGTATAAATGAGAGCAACTTGCGAACATTCCCGTAATCTTACCCAAATATGTGGAAACCAACATCCCAATGTAGCTATTGCCACATCCGCAGATAAGGGAATCACATTTGGGGCAACAAGCTCTGCAAGTGTCCTGGATGATAGTCAATAATGCTCGCGGCAGGCAAATGATAGGTAGATACTTCTCAACTGCATATTTCATGCAGAGTTCCAAGTTGGTCTGCTGAGTCGAGACGAATAATTGCTGAAGGACTTGATCATCCAGGGTTTCAGCGGTCCGTTCGATGAGTGGCCCGCAATCAGCATCATCCTTGTTCATGTCTAATGGATCAACAGTCATCAGGTATCAGACTTCCATGATCTGCAGCTTACCTGGGAGGCAGACGTGGCATTTCGGAGGCCGTTGTATGGTCTTGGGGTCATATAGAAACTTTACTTGTGACCCGTTCGCAAATGTCTTTTCGGCATGTGTCGGGGCCAGTTTCTTGGCGTCCTTCCTCGATGTTCCGTTTTCTATCAGTCGTGCGAATTCGACATCGTAGAGGGCATCAAATTTCGTAAATAGTACGATGACCGGAACTGAGAATCCAAGTTGCGAATCAGTCTATGATTAACGGACAGGTCCAAACTTACTGCTTCCGGTGTCGCAGCGGGAGAAGAATTTGTGTTCGGCTTCAGTGAAACACCGGCTTGCCTGATCCATTGGTATGCAATACCTACGCAAAGAAGTGAGCCAGTACATATCGCCAACTCAACCAATTATACCATATGGTGTGAATTCGATTCTTCATATTTGCTTCCTTCGAACGGGCTTTGATGAATGTGTTCACCTTGTCATACTCGGATTCGCCGCCTGCTTCAAACCCGCGTGAATCGTGAAAGATGAAGCCTGGATTCTTTGGAAACACCAATTCATTCTCGATGTCGTGCTCTCCACGCTGAGATAAAGTCGGTTCATGTTGCCAACTGATGGTAGTACACGTTACCTCTCTTGATGCAGTCAAAAGAGCGGCATCGATCTGATGTCGACGAAATAGTGATCACTATCAGTCTCGTATTAGCATCATGATGCGCACCTTTTCCCCAGCGCTATTAAATATTTCTGGGTTCCCTTTGGTATTGCAAACCCTCTGGAGGATGGTAGTTTTCCCCGCATTCGCTCTTCCTATGATGAGGATTCGAAAGCGATTGATCTTCTTTTTTATATCTGAAGGATCCATGAAGAAAGGTGAATGATAGTAAAGGGACTGAGCGGTGAGAATTGTCCAGCGCTAGCGCTGAGAGTAGACTTATAGCCGCTCAGGTACTCCGCTACGAGCGCTCTCTTGCTTGTCAAATTTAGATCCAGCAATAGGTTGTGCGTACCATGAGGCACAAACAATTCGCCTTAGGACAGACCAAGAGTAGGAATGGAGTTGAGGTGAAAGGTTAGTGATTATGCAGTGTATCCTGCACGATTCATACTCTAGAGTCCAATTGATCTGAAGCCATCATGATGATGAATGAGAAGTGTCGTGGGAATAAAGGTAGCTTGTCTCTTCACTTCCTGCGTTACAGAATCCTGGACGCACCGTCTCCACAACTTGAGTACAACCAGCTGACGAGCTCATTATACAGCCATCATGATATCCCCCGGGAATGTCACCTTTGCCACCCTCGAAGTGACGATACAGGCCATGGAAATAGGTAAAATTCAAGTGGTATGTCTATACGACGCTATTTTTTTTGATCATGTCCAACTCTTCGCCAGCCCGGCCCAGCCACCTGTATGGGACACACACGGGCTTCAAGTATCTTTCAACGTCTTTCCAATTTGCCACTCTCTCGGCCTTTACCTAGCTAGTTTCTTCAACCTTTCACGATTGTCATACTCCTGAAGTGGAACATCGATGCGTTCTTCAAATATATCTCGAAGTAAGTGCATAGCAAGTGCATTGAATAATGGTACGCCATGTTACTGATACTCAAACTTGATTCGCAACGTAGGTACCACATCACGACCGTAAACCTCGTCCCGTCACTTGCACACCAACTTGTTCACCATCCATGGTTCAAATTGCCAATTTGAGCTCGATTAAAGGAATTGGCTGTGGGGCTGCGCACCTCCATCCCCGGCTCGCCGGCCAGCTTCATGCCCATTTCCGAGCCATGAAAAATGTTTCTAAAGGTGCACTCTCCATTTTCTACCTTTGGGTGGATCATTGTAGCAATGCTTGTTTTCACAGACTACGGCTTATCCGAATTCCCTGTACTCTTCACCCCCTGAGCTCACTGCCCGGGGTAGGCAGTAGCGATCTCCATGAAACTCGTTCATGGCATGCCCAACGAACGTGCCAAGAACAAGCTCGGTTCTGTTGGAATCCTTGATTGTCCCTGGCGCCACAGGACTTATTTCAGGAACGTGTATCTCTCCCGTTGAATTCGAGGACATGCTCCTTGCTAACCCAGACAAGCTCACCACTGAGGTGTCCGTCACAGGCGTTTTAGGCGGCGCATATGGTCGATTCGTTAAGTTGATACAATCATATAGCATCAGTGCAGAGGAAATGTCTGGTCTTCGGGTAAATATTCCAGCTATGGGTTCATTACCAGATGAACCATGGGAAGACAAGAAGGTGTAGCACTGGATTCTTTCTCTTATTCATGATTTGCAGCACTGGCGGGTTTTGTCTAAGTGTTTACGAGATTGCTTTGGATTATCATTTGTACTGTGCAAATATGGCTGGCTCGAGATATTGTATCTACATACCTGGGGACTGGATTCAGAGGAACGACGGCTGATAACAAAAGACGTGTCATGACATTGACACATCTGGGCAACCTTACGAAGGAATAATCATTTCCCTTCAGTTTGCCTGAGCAGGCCATCAATGAGAATATGTCGTACAGCTAACTTTTATGGTACAGGACACTAGAGGGAGGACAACAGCCCAGCCAACGCAGAGGTCAGTCTTGAAGGGGGAGATTCTCGCTGATATGGTGGAGGCGGTTCGACTGTCGGACGATAGCGCGTGAACTTGACGTTTTGACCTATAGCTGCGTGGCATACGATATATCCCGCTCCTTCATCGTCCTTGCCTCGTTTACTCCTCACATCGCAATCTGCCTGCCCGCCTGAAGCAGTGGAAAGAGGGGTATGACCACTGAACGCTGAACAACATTGATGAGTGATGCTACGAAGCAATTCTCATTTGCCTTCGCCCCGACATGTTGCAGTCGTCCCAACGCCTGTCCCGACAAACATACTTTTTCAGCAATCACACGCAAGATTGGAGATGTAGATAGACAAACATCACCTACACGATAGAAAGAAAACAAGTATCGTTGTGGCAGCTTGCTCATGTGTCATCTTAGCTATCTGGAAACACATTAGATTGAGGGCGTTAGCTAATCGCAGAAATCACAAGCTTTGCCTCGTTTTGGTTTTGCGAACAGATAAGTTCATCTTAGGCCGTTGTCAAGCATGGCCAGTAACTGAACATGCCCTAGACTTTCGGGACGAAACGTTCAGGATGCAGGGTATCAGGGAAGTTGACAGAATATTACTTACTGGCGACATGTAAAAGCCTCGATGACAAAGTGTCCTAGACTACGGATGAGCACACCGGGGAGACTAGCCTGTTTCTACAGTTTAATTGAAAGGGTACCTAGAGTGCTCTGGCAAAGTATAGACTCACCTTTGACTGGAAACCCCCGCCGATATGCAGCTAGCTGAGCACGCGATAAAGGGTGGATCCCACATACATGGTGCAGAACAAGTGAGAATTGAAGGGGTGCATAGGACATAAGAGTACATTATCCTGTTACCTGCGAATGAATGGAGTTCACCAAGATGCCAGTTGATCGTCGGGGTAAGATTTGGTTCAGCATCGCGGGCGTGGATATTCGGTGGGAAGTTGAAGGTGCCAGTGAGACTAGTTGAGTCATGAGGATATGTGCGAAGACTGTAGAATGCATGCGGAGGCGTATGGACTCTGGGAAGGTAAAAATGAAGACAAAAAACTCGTAAAAACAGGAAGACCAAAACTCACTGTAATAGTTGACATCCTTTGCAACAGTGAATAAACGATAGTGCGACGAAAGAGTGTCGCAGACGTTCTCGTACGATAGTCAGCTTACGACTGTAACCGTACATCCTGCATGACAGCCGTCCACATACAGTGATATGTGGGACCTAAACGTCCAAGCACCGTAACCGTCAACTTGAAGTTTAGATTACTGATGGTACGGCTACGGTCACCGCATAACGGCCCCGTATATGCTATAGCCACGCCATACGGCGTGGGGTGAACAGCCTTATGGCACATGAGAATCGCAACGGGAGAGATGGGTCAGTAAAACAGAAGGCGGAAGACAATGTATACTATGTCATGGGGCGCGTTGGGTAAGAAAGCAGGTGAACTGCGACTTTGAAGTAGGAGAAGACTGGACCAATGCTTTGTAGTTAGGTACCCGAAGAAAATCGAGCAGTGAGGATAGGAAGGGCTGTATCACACTACTTCACGGTTGAGAGCTGAACTCGCAGGAGAACCGATTTGCCACGTACCATTACCAACACAAGCAGCTTACTCATCCAACGTTAGGACCTCGTGCTGGAGGTTGATAGCGCAGTCGATGCCATCAATGTCGCCGCATTAGTTGAAACGGATGAATAGAGTGTGCCCAAGGGATTCCAATAAATCGCCAAAATGTTTGTGCCCAACAGGGTGGAGGCACAGCACTTCTTCGTATAGAGAGAGATGGCCTTGTCGATCAACAGTGTGCCGTCCTGGTTATCGCAGTCGTGTAAAATAGAGGCTTTAGCGTAAGGGAAGGAAGGAAGGACACCACAAACGGATGGGAAGGACAGATCTACGACACGTTAACAGATGTGCATGAATATAAAAGAAAATATTTACCGAAAAGCTTATCTGCATGATCGAACAGTGTTTTATGATTTCCAACAACTTCCCCATAGCCTAAAATTCTATCGAGTTCATAGGACTCAGGTGACTTGTGTAATGATCTACAAACGGACAATCAGTTCTCGAATCGCATTCAAAAGCATTTATGGACCTTACAAAGTCACAACATCGCCCAATACGTCGATTCGTCGGATGAAGGCACTCAGATGACTGATCTCCAGCGCCTCCTCCCATGTTCAAGTCTGATATACAGGCTTTCCCGGCCACCGGACTTGATTGTGTGATGAAACATAATGACCAGGGGAATTGAGGATGGGCTAAGCGGTGGGTGAATGAGTGATATGATAAGACGGGAGGTAGGTACACGGGGACTGTATGAAGTTCAGACGAGAGGGAGTGGAGAAGTGGTTGAGAGTTCATGCTGCACGTGTATTTCCGTTGTCGATGGCAGTTCGATAAGAGCGAGAGCATGGAAAGACCAGCACCAGTGTGCGAAAGCATGACAGGTCGGATTCAGATGCAAGATGGGATATACGAATGCAGTGGACAATACAATGAGTGACGAAGAGCGTGATTTCGACCTGGAAAGAGTCAGAATGAGCAAAGAGCGGTGGGAAACAACATTTTACGGTACATAGCTAGTATGTCTGCTATGCCGCAACAAGCTGACATCGTTTGCTGAGCAGTTGGGGATTCTATCTGTATAAGGCCCGGGGGCTGGTGTCGCTTATATCCAGCAGCGCACCATCCTGATGTCCACGAGTCTGTAGATCAGCGACCTTCAGTGTGAAAGAAGGGTGGACACTACAACTGGGTGAAAGGGAGGGTTTTTACAACGATTGAACAGATGTACATGAATGCAAAACGAACTACTCACCGAATGGTTCATCAAGTCGCCATTGATGGCATGGCTATATGGAAAGAAGGAACTTGATATTTGTCCGCTGTGACTGTGGATAGGATGAGAAGATCATAAAATGAATACCAATGTATGGAGTTACCCACCTGCAAGCTTCGAGCCTAATCGCTTCTTGGACCAATACCAAGTGGCACCCCCGAGAAGGACCCCGGAACACCTCCAACCCAGCATCGCGCCCATCGGCGTCGACGCTACCCAAGCCTTCTCTCCTGCATACTGCCTATAGAATAGAATCATAATATCAATAGACTAAACCCACAAAAACAAAAACAAAAACAAAAAGACCATAAAAACAGTATGCCGATACAAAACGGTACACAAGAACCAGGAAAAAGAACATCCTCGAGACTAGCTATGAACGAAGTGATGCAAGGCTACAAGGGAGAGGTTAAAGACCTAGTGAGTGCTAAAAGCTTCATGGATAGAACGGCCCTAGCCATCAGCGGCAAACCGTATTCGGCTGAAAACTTGTCAGATATACTCTTCCACGTTGCTCAACTAGCGGGAGTATCCAACCAGGCCCAAGCAGCTATCAAAGCAGTAGCGTACATATTCGAAGAGATGGCAGCAATAGAAATGGCAAAAGCAATAGCCAACAATGTCATATCAGCCATATCGCCCCATATCGCAAAGATCCTCGAAACCTCCGAAAACCTAGCCGCCTCAGTAACACAACTCAAAGACATACAAACCAAACTAGATGAAACCGCCAAAACAACCAAAGAATCAGAAAACAACACCATCGAAGCGACATCCATCGATAGCAGACTAGAAAAGATGCAGGACGCTGTAGTAACACTCACCACTCAAATCAAGGACTCGACACAGAAAGGAGGCTACAAAGCGGCACTCATGTCAGGAATCGAAAACGACGACGCAAACCCTCAACTCACAAGAATAGCTGCAAGAGATGCGATTAAGGCCCGGCAAATCCTCATCAACGCTGCTCAAGATGGCCCGATCGCTCCAGACAAGACATCGCACGCGCAATTAGTAGAAAAGATCAAAGCGGCCCTAAAAGCAATAACGAAGGAAGGCAACAAGACACTAGAAATGAGAGCGGTCACACAATACAGAAATGGAGGAACGATCATAGAAATGCTCACCGAAGAAGACGCGAAATACCTCAAACAATCTGAAAACAAAGAAGAATTCATCAAGCATCTAGACCCGAAGGCGACATTCAAAGAGAGGGCCTACCCGGTAATTATTCAATTTGCTCCGCTAACGTTCGATCCAGACGATATAGAACAAATCCGAGAATTAGAACGCGAAAACAACTGGGAGCAAGAAACAATCACCATGGCGAGATGGGTGAAACCACCAAACAAAAGAACAAACCACCAACAAGTAGCGCATATAATGCTAACGATGAAGGACCCCAAATCAGCAAACGACGGCATAAGGAACGGTGTAACGCTCAATCAAGCACGACTACAAATGAAGAAGAACAAGAGAGAACCAATAAGATGCGCTAAGTGCCAAAACTATGGCCATATTGCCCGCGAATGCTTATCACACCATGACACGTGTGCAAACTGCTCAGAAAATCACAGAACCAACGAATGCGACAACAGGAACAAAAGAAGATGCACCGCATGTCAAATAGAAGGTCACGCAAGTTGGGAACGAAGCTGCCCCACATTCGAGCGAAAATGTATAGATACCGACACGAGACACCCCGAAAACACGATGCCATACTACCCTACGGACGAGCCATGGACACAAGTCTCCTTACCCCCCAAAGCACCCACCCGCATCAACACTCCTCCTCCCCAAGAACCGCCACCCCGGCCCCAACCCAGATACCAAGAAACCCTAGACCGCCACATCAACACAAGAGGGACAAGACCCATGAGAGGTACCTCACACCTTCATAACACCGGCTTCGCAGCCCGCAGAACATATAGCCCCCGCCTCGCAAACGCAAGAACACCCCAACCCTCCCCATCCATATGTCTAATACACCAGACAATCAAGCAGTAAGACTACGAATCTTGCAAGAGAACTTAAACAAATCCGATACCGCCCAACACTGCATCCTAAGCGGTCCCTTTACAGCAAAAGCATACGATATAGTCGCCCTACAAGAACCTTACATCGACACGCTGGGCAACACGAAAGCCACTCCCGATTGGAACGTTATTTACCCTTCCCACAGATACTCTCATCAAAACCGCTCTCGCGCCGTCACATTAATCCACAAACGGCTCAACACGAACAACTGGAGGCAGTTACATTTCCCATCCCCAGACGTCGTAGTCGTCCAAATGCAAGGTATCTTCGGGAAGATTACAATTATCAACGTATACGACGACTGCAAAAAGAGAGAAGTCATCCCGGCCCTAACGACTTTTCTGGAACGCGAGTCCCGCAACATACGCTCATCACCCAACGACCACCTAATCATTCTTGGAGACTTCAACGCACACCATCAGCTCTGGGAAGAACCACGAAATAATCACCTTTGCACGAGCCCAGAAGCGCAAGAAACGGCTCAGCGGATAATCGAATTAATGGCCGACTACGACCTCCAAATGGCACTGCCTAAAGATAAGCCGACGCTCCAGTCAACAAGTAGTGGCAACTGGACTAGACCAGATAACGTGTTTTGTACTTCTCATACTCTACATTCGTTCACTTTATGCGATACAGCCCCGAGACGTCGCCCGCCATGCACTGATCATGTCCCAATCTACAGCACGCTTGACCTCGACATCCCACGCGCAACTACCTCGATCAGCCCTAACTACAGAGACGTAGATTGGGACGAATTCCGTGGAGCGCTAACCAGGAACCTCGCCGACATACCACCACCAACCATCATAACGACTGAAGAACAATTCCAACGCGCGGCAGCCGATCTCAGCAACGCAATCAAGCGCACAGTGGAGGAAAAAGTGCCGAAGTCCAAGCCAAGCCCCCACGCTAAGCGATGGTGGACGAAGGAGCTGACGCAGATGCTAAAAAGGAAGAACGAGCTAAGTGGTCAATCATATAAACTTAGAGCATTACCTGAGCATCGCATCCACGAAGAACATCGACAGTATCGCAACCACGTCACTGAGACAATCCGACGCACACGACAAGAACACTGGATCGATTATCTCGAAAACCTCGATCAACAAAGCATCTACACCGCCAATAGATACGTATCCACCCCCTACGGCGACGGAGGAAGAACTGGGGTCCCAGTATTGAAGACCAAGAACCCGGACGGTAGTATATCAGAAGCAATCACTAACAACGAAAAGAGCAAGGCCCTAGCTGACGCATTCTTCCCTCCCCCCCCTTTAGCTAGCTCAGTCCCCGCCGGCTTCAACTACCCAGAACCAATCACGCCATTCATGAAGATCACCGAAACGCACATAACGAAAGCGATCACGAACACTAGCGGATACAAAGCCCCAGGACCAGATGGTATATGCAACATAGTATTCAAGATGACCTCGACCATCCTCACCCCATTCTTACACCGGCTCTTCAATGCAGTATTTACCCTCAACACCTATTATGACCCATGGCGAGAATTCACGACAGTAGTACTAAGGAAACCGGGAAAGGCGGACTACTCGATCCCGAAAGCGTATCGTCCCATAGCCCTCATTAATACTACGTGCAAGCTACTAACGTCGATTATAGCAGATCAGGTCACATCAATCCTCGAAACTCACAACCTCCTACCGAACACCCACTTTGGCGGACGCCCAGGCAGGACCACAACCGACTCCATACACATCCTCGAATCTACTATCAAGAACGCGTGGCGAAACGGAAACGTCGCATCCGTCCTCTTCTTAGACATAGAAGGTGCTTTCCCCAATGCGGTGACGGACAGGCTAGCGCACAACATGAAGAAAAGGCGTCTCCCCCCAGAAATCATTCAATTCACTGTACGTATGCTAACAGGATGCAAGACCCAACTCCGCTTCAACGACTCAACATCACAATGGATCAACGTACGAAATGGAATTGGTCAAGGAGACCCATTATCGATGATAGCTTACCTGATATACAACGCCGACCTCATCGATATCGCCGAGCCATGCAACAAAGAAACGGCACTGGCGTTCGTGGACGACACAGCATATATAGCCGTTGGACCGACATTCGAAGATACGCACAGGACCCTCAAGAATATGATGGAGAAACCGAACGGAGCTTTACAATGGTCGAAAGACCATAATTCTAAATTCGAAGTAAATAAATTTGCGCTAATTGATTTCACACACAGTAAAACTCGAAACCGCCCCCCACTCATCATTCAAAACACGACCATCACACCTACCGACCACCATCGATTCCTAGGCCTACTGGTAGATCAAGAACTCTCATGGAAACAACACGCTGGACACGCCATCGCCAAGGGCACCGAATACATCCTTCAATTAAGACGTCTTTCAAGATCAGCCAATGGGGTATCCCCGAAACTAATGCGCCAGTTATATCTAACGGTAGCCGTACCAAAATTCACATACGGAGCAAGCATCTGGTTCAGACCAATATACCACAGCGGATCAGCCAAGGAACAAAGAGGGTCGAAAGGAATAGCTAAGAAGTTAGCGAGGATACAGAGACTAGCCACGCTAAGTATCACTGGCGCAATGAACACAACCGCAACTGACCTTCTAGATAATCATGCAAACCTACTACCAATGTCCCTTCTCCTCCAGAAGACATGCTACCGAGCCGCTATCAGACTAGCCACCCTACCCTCACATCATCCCCTCCACAAACCCCTGCGACATATCGTTAAGCACCGCAACATAGCCCGCCATAGATCCTCCCTTCACAATCTCATCCAAGCATTCAACATATCACCAGACGACATTGAAACACTCGACCCTACCAAGAAAGCCAGCACGAGACCACCAAATGCTTATAACATCCACATCACGCGCAAAGAGAAGGAAGCAATCGACGAACAAAAGAAGCTCAAGGACGAAGTCCAAATTTTCACAGACGGGTCGGGACATAACGGAAAGATCGGAGCAGCGGCGGTGCTCCTAAGAACAGGGAAGGCCCCAAGAACCCTCAAATACCACCTAGGAACCGACCGTCAGCATACGGTATTCGAAGCAGAGGTAGTAGGAATGACACTCGCAGCAAAACTGATGGCCACCGAACGGGACATGACCTACCCAGCGTCAATTTTCATAGACAACCAAGCAGCAATATTATCGGGTGAGAATTCCTATACGAAATCAGGCAGTTACTTAGTAGATCAATTTTGTAGCATGACAAATCTACTAGCAGATAACAGACGAACTCGCGGACTCAACTTTGACCTTACGCTAAGATGGATACCTGGGCATAAAGGAGTAGATGGAAATGAGCTAGCGGACAAGGCGGCGAAAGAAGCGGCTGAAGGAAAGAGAAACTCAAGCATGCGGGAAAGACTACCAACCTACCTCCAGAACGAGGAGCTACCGGACAGTGTATCAGCATTAACGCAATGGCACCAAGATGAGATCAACAAGAAATGGTCAACGATGTGGAAGAAATCACCAAGACATGCACGAGCATCCATCATAGACCCAAGCATGCCATCTAACAAGTTCATCAAGCTCATTGCTACACTCCCAAAACGTCAAGCAAGTATCTACACCCAATTACGCACTCGCCACGCCCCACTCAATCAACACCTGCATCGCATTGGAAAGAGCATAACCCCAAACTGCCCTACTTGCCCCGGCATCGAAGAAACAGTACCACATTTCCTCCTTGATTGCCCACAATACACGCGAGAACGACACGTCCTATCAAACGCCCTACGCCGCAAAGCTAACTCCATCACCTATCTCCTCACCTCGGACAAAGCAACCAGCCCGCTCATGAGATATATCAGCAACACAGGAAGATTTAAACGCACACTCGGTGAGATATCGGACGCTTAGAACAATTGTACACTCACGCACGACGAAACTAACAGATAAACATCAAACATCATCGCCATCATCAATCCACACGAACATAAATACCTCAAACACATACCCAATATACCCAACATATACCCAACGCTCCGAGACTGGATGGAAGGACTCTCGCAGGTCGAAAGTCGATGTATCCCTACATTATTCCCTCTGTACGAAATCAGCGTCGGCCTTTGCCCGACAACAAGCTGATGGAGTACGCGTTCATCATATATCACAAGCCAGACTACACATATACTACGATAGACTAAGCGGGAGTAAGCCCCCCGCGTAAAGGGCTATGTCCGATATAAGGTCAATGACCTCAAAGGACAATAAAACTGATTTAAAAAAAAAAAAAAAGCTTCGAGCCTGATATACTGGCTATAGCAACAAGGAGAGTCGAGGATGGGCAGAGTGACATGGAATGAGTGATAGGATAAGACGTGTGTAGGAATGGAGTTGAGGTGAAAGGTGGAGGTTAATGAGCATCAGTGAAAATGCGAGTCTCAGAGCGTTGATGTGATCTTATGGAGTCTGTTAGCGACCTTTGAATCCACCATGCACTGACATAGTGCAAACGATATCTAAAAACTCGCTGAAAATGACGTCAAGTGCGCGTGATAGAAAAGTAGATTGTAGTATTAGTATGATTAATGAATCTGAAGCCATGGTGGAGGATGACTGAAAGCGTCGTGGAAACAAAGGTGACGGTGTGCAAGAGTATGATGGGCAGCTGCAGGCAAACAAGCAATCTTCCGAGGCCAATTACAGCGCTAGTCACGACTCAAGCTAGCATGTCATCAAGAACGAGATCATAAGGTTTATTTTCTCGACTAGAACTAGAGGTGAATAAGCTACAACTCGATGAGGGCCGAGTAGACAGGGTTCGACCGAGACGTTCAGGCCTGGTGGGAGTCGAAATCAGTTCAATCTTATAAGTTATTAGGGAATGCACGAACCACGGGGGATGGGCGAAATACATGAGCGAAGTGAAGGAGCTGTGTATAGATTCAACAAAATTTCATACGGTGAAGAGAAGGAAAACTTGGACGTATGGTGCCGGACCCCGGTTCCTTCCGAGCATCGCCTCATGACCGTTTCTCACGTAGCTTCTCTGCTTCCTAGTTGAAGTCATCCCACCCTCTATGTCAGTATGGTCATCGAACGACAAAGAGGAAACTAGTTGCAGCTTAGCGCTCAATGATGAGTATCAGTCCAATGGCCGGCGTCTCAGTCGATACGTAGTGATCACGTTTTATAAAAACGTAATCAATAACTCTACTTGACCGGAGTCAGCAGCCTTCAGCCTCCTACACTCGAGCTCTTGTCATGAAATCCCCCCCAAAGTCTACCCAAACACCCGGGCCAGCGCAAGCGACTAGTATTTAGGTTCGCATACACCCACGTGCACACCCAATCCCAACCCCGAGCACCTCGCGTCGCCTCCTCAGCCTTTTCTAAGTAATATGCAAAGCAATGGTAATCCAGCTCCTCTAACTAACACGCCTATTCCCAAGCACCGGCACCAGTAGTCCACACACATCGGGAGGGTATAACCTCCCATCACCTCTACCCTCCAGCACCCAACCCTAGTTCAGAACGAACCCAACTCCATGGCGACAGTTAGCAAACACGGGATTATCCATCTCGCACTGCTCAGCCAACACCCGTCGCCATCAACCAGACAACAGGCATCTTCGTCCTTACCTTCCTCGTCAGATTGTCATCACTCGTGAGGCAAATACGATGCACCGATGGGACAGCAGACTAAGAAACGTGTGGTGAGTTCACATCATTGGCAATCTGGGAGTATCATTTTGATGTTGCCAACAGCTATGTCTCTTCGGCACGCACCTTCTTTATCCTCTGCTCTAGTGTTCATCTGAGTGCCTTGGCCATCCCCTCGCGTCCAGCTTATGCAGGTAGTCCCAATCAACGCCTCCCTTCCGAGGATTTCAGCGCGAGTTGTTTCTGGTGTGAGCATGGCACTAGCGCGATGAATCGACACACTCACTCCCAACAGCTCGGCGATTCCCTGTGTCAGCATGACTCGAGCCCGCTGAAGGCTCGACGATTTCGTCGATATCTTGAACGATGAGCGACATTGCCGTCGGACACAGTAAGCTCACACGTGCAGGATTACAGTCGTTGGACAGATCAAGCAGGCAAGTATTTCCTTATGGTACTCTCCAGACGCGCTCACACGTTTATAGCACATGCATGAAAATAATACAGCAATAACATTTAACGCTGCAATTTTCTCCGTGGACTTGATGCAGACATCCATAAAGTCGGTTTGTCCTTTGTTGTTCGATGGTGTTGTCTCTTGGCCCCTCGAAAAGATGCACCCAGACTCCGGAGTGTGTTGTATGTAGTCAATAAACTCGTCGTGTAGTGAAAACTAGAATGATGGCGTTCTAACGGTGGGCCTTGGGTGCATAGAGCGCACATGCTTAACGTATGTGGGATTAGTGCATCCACCTTGACTTCATAGATGATAACCTCCATGCTGTCCCTGCAAAGAACGTCATTTTCAAGGTGCGTCTGCTGCTTGAAGTCCATGGCCATTATCCACCAAGTTGCAGGCTTTCCAGAGATCCTACCCAGTCACTAGCTAGAGTCACTGACGTTGTCGGGGACGTTCCATGTCTCTCTGTAGAGTATAATTATGAAATGACAATAAACGAGATGTCTTTATGAAAAATTCACGCAAGTTGAGAAACACTGGAGCAGAATGACACGCGGTTCTGACCTGACCAATCGGACCAGAAATACTTGGGAGGTACATCAAGATGCTGTTAAAGAAGACATAGTAAGCCTAACCACTGTCTCAGCTAAATGACCAGCATGCTTCACGCATATATACGCCATACCAGAGAGAAAGTCCCATAATTGCATGATTGTACAAATTTGATGGTGCCACACCCCTCAAAACTTAAACCGTCCTCGACAGACCATTCTAGAAATCCCCATTTGCCTCCAGAATATGACTCCAAGCATCATCTATGCCGTGATTCATTGCCTGGCATCAAGGTCGTGCTGAAGACAAATAAATCAGCGGGATTGCCACAAGCATGAGAGTTAAAACATACGCAGGCGATGTTCTAAAGCGATTTCAAGAATTGTTTCGAGTAAACCCGAGTAATCCTTAGGTTCTCTGTCCTTCCTCCGGAAACGTCCAAACAGTAGCTTTCCTTTCCATTTAGACGAGTTTACTTGATTTGTGTGGATGGCAGTGCCCACAGATTCTTGATATAGGTGAACAGCAGTTTTCACTGCGTCCCTGACAGAAATTGCATGCGGAGACGCTGGAGTAGGGCACCCCCCCGGTAGAGGGTGATCAGGGAGGAGGCACAGTAGGGGCTAGCAGAGTCCAGCAGGGGCTAGCAGGCGAAGACCAGAGCAGCTTAGTCAGCAGGAAGGTCATTTAGGACAACATGTCGTAGTCACGATCATCATCTCCATTCCATCACTGCACAGGCTTACACTAGGGAGCTACCACTCCATCGTGGTGAAGAGAGTGGGATTCGATCGTCGCAACAAGCTTCTGCCGATAATAGAGGTAGAAGCCGATTGGACAACAAAACAGTATTAAACACCAAAAAGAACAACACCAAAAAAGTCAACGAACGCACGTCAAAGTACACGTGCAGAACACAAGGCTTTTAAAAGAACGCAGAGAAAAAATCACGCAATGGGTCCTAGAAGAGCACAAAGAAATTTACCCGAACGAGGACCAAGCGGTCAATTTATCTCTGCTGCAGACAGAAACATAAACTCTTATTCTACTCCGTCATCATTAACAACATCAGCTGACTCGTCCCCTCTAGACACCCCAGAACTCACATCTCGTACATTGGACGAGAATCCATTGGACAACCAGGAGGAAGACGACAAACCAGAATCGCTAGCAGGAGCTCCAGACCCAAGCACCATAACTTGGCCCTCAGAAGAACTCCCATCCCCCACGTTAGAACCAAAAGAGCAAACGACAAGACCAATCCGAAAAACCCCTGTACCAGCTTCGTGACCCACGGTAGCAACACCAACAAGACCAACAACGTTATATCTCCCCAACCCAGCCGCACCACCCAAAATCTCGCAACCGATTAGGCAAACAGTCGCCCAACCACGGAAAATGGCCAACAGCTCCACACCGTCTTGGTTCCATGGGAAACCAGAGGAAAACGCCCAAAACTTCCTGAAAGAAGTTGATCGCTATATCATACTCAACGATCTGAAAATGGAGGCGGCAAAAGTTGTTGTGTTCAGCACACTCCTGTCGGCAGGATCGACTGCAGACTTATGGTGGACCAAGTTAGATAGCTCGAGAAGACAACGTGGGCAGACGTGCAGACCGAGTTCAGCAGTAGATGGCCAGCAATCACGGTCGCAGAGAAAACGGGGCTCGACTACCAGCGCGAGATATTAGCATTACGCATCAATGAAGAGGAAGTGGGAACACAGGTCACAGTAGCAGGAGTCCCAACCTGGGCTCACCTGCAATTCCGCGTCAAAATGCAGCAATTAGTTGCTGAGGCAGGAGCGAACGAGACAGCAGGACTGGTTTATCAAGTCAGGGAGAACCTACCAACCGTAATCAAGGAACTCACCACTCCAGGACTTGCGGATTGGACGAAGTTTTTGGACGAAATCAAGAGCATCGATACGAATAAGCTGAGAGAGAAGGCAGAAGTAGCAAAGAAGAAGAAAGAAAAGGAAAAGGCACAGAACGCTCGACTAACCAGGCTAGAAGGGATGCAGACAGACACAATCGAAGTCTTGCGTCTGCAACTTCAGCGCAGCAACCTGGGAGTCACACCATCCAACATAAACGCACAACTTCCCACCAGCACAACACCTCGTATACGCTACGTACCCAGACCATCAACAACTGGACCACCATCACGACAACGTCAACCACTTTCACAAGAAGAGAAGGACGCACTGTGCAGCCGCATAGCGGAAATCCCCCATCACCCAGACACCCCCGCAGGGTTTACCGCATACGAAGAACAACTCAAACAGTGGTTCACGAAGTACGGACAAGATGGTCGGGTCAATGAGAACACGCAGTTCCCCCTCCGCCCAGGCAGCGCAATGATATGCTCAGGGGAATGCTTCAAGTGTGGATCGCACGGACACATAGCGGGAGTCTGTCCAGCGCCAACGACGTCACAGTTGTCAATTCAGGAGAAGATATGGAGGAGTATTGCGGCACGAGAATTAGGAAACTTCAACCGAGGACTCGCAACGCAAATTGATCTAATGTTTGAAGACGAGTACGTGCATCAATGGGAACAGGGAAAAGGACAAGGGTCGTCAATGTAGAGGAACATCAGACGACCCAAATAGAACAAGTACCTCACCCAGTTGGACAATCAGTCCTCATATGTGAAGAGGCAACATATGAGGACCAACTTATCAGCCGCGTCGAAACAATCCTAAGCACAGATTCTATCACTGTACCAGCATCAGATGAATTATGCGATATCATTGATTTGTATTCGACGGAGGCTATTAAGGAAAACGGTCACCCTAATCAACACTGCCTACCATTCCTGCATCACACATCCTTCATGGGACCGAAAGGCGAGGTCGTACGCGTCCAGGCACTGTTCGACGAGGGTGCCATGATCAGCACCATGTGCACATCAGTTTTCAACCGGATCAAACACAGGTTAGGAAACTGGGGTCCGTCCACGAAATGTCTTCGCATGGCCAACGGAACAATCACCCCATCAGAAGCCGTCTGGAAAGGGGAAGTCGTAATCGGAGGGATCCGAGCGATCGGAGAATTCGAAGTGTTCCAAAGTGGGGGAGGATGGAAGTTTCTCTTCGGAAAACCGCTATTACGAGCGTTCAAGGCAGTCCATGACTACGAGGTCGACGAAGTCATCGTCACAGGAATCGGCGGTACAGCAAAACTACGCAACAGCGCACCTGCACAGTCAAAAGTCGCCACAACGGAAAAAACTGCAGAAACACAGTGTGTAATGGAGGGACGAACAAACAGAGAGAATGAGAAGGACTCACGAAGTACGCGAATAGAAGAGGACATAGAAAACACGATACCAGTATGCATCAACGGGAACGAGGACTCGAGAACACCGGCTGAGTTAGACACGTCACTGAAGGAAATACCTACTGACTTTTTGAAAGATGACGCAGCAACGTTCACACGACTCACGGATCCGCACAACCCAAAGAGAATTGCGTGGATCAACAAACGAGTCCAATATGGCGAAGACTTGACCGCGGAAGAACGAAGCAAGGTAGAGAAGTTAGTGGCAGACTACGCTGACATTTTTGCGTGTTCTTTAGGAGAGGTTATACCAGTCCCAGGGGCAACGCACCGACTGAACATACCAGAAGGGACAACATTCAACCTACGAGTCCACCAGAGACCACTCACGCCACCGTAACTGCAATTCTTGCATGGTAAAGTTGACGAGATGTTGAAGGCGGGGATTATCGAGCACGCACCACCGGAGCTTGTCAAATGCTGCGCAAACACGGTCTTAGCAAAAAAGGCGCACGAGCAGGAAGGAATGACATTGGAAGAGCTCCAACGAGCCGTCAACAACCAATGCCTACGACACGATCAACCCCCAGCGTTTACCCTACCGGAGAAAGAAGTGGACGAAGGCCCCGATAAAGAGAACTCAGCAAACAAACCGCAAAAATGGAGAATATGTCAGAACTTTAACGAAGTCAACCGGGTCACGAACATAGCACCAATGCCCCAAGGAGACATAAGAGCTAAACAATTAAGACTTAGTGGCCACAGGTACGTGTCAGTATTCGATTTCGCATCCGGATTCTACGCTGTCGAAGTTCCAGAAGAGTCAAGACCCTTCACGGGGTTTTTCGTCGAGGGACGAGGGTACTTCTGGTACAAACGAATGCCGATGGGCCTAACGGGCGCGCCATCAACATTCTCCGAAATGACAGCGACTAACCTACACGACATACTAACCGATAGCACAATGGAACTGTTTGTTGACGACGGGGGAGCAGCAGCAGATGCATTGGAGGAGATGATGGTAAAGTTAACGCGAATATTCGAAAGATGTCGCGAGCGCAAGATCTCACTGTCCCCAACCAAATGTCGATTATTCATGACTGAGACCACGTTTGCAGGTGCTACTGTAGGACCCAAAGGAGTACAACCTGACCTAGCGAAACTCACCGCAGTCGTCAACTGGGAACAACCACCGGACGCGTTAAATCTCGAGTCATTTTTGGGACTCACAAGTCATTTCCGAGACTTAATACAAAACTACTCCAGACGAGAGGGACCTCTACGGAATTTAGTCAAGACAGCGCCACTAACAGTTCCATATACGAAGAACACGTACCGACGCACGTTGCGCAGCCTCAAACTACAGGACCTATGGACAGAACAGCACACTAAGGCGTTTTTGGATCTTAAAACGGCGCTAGTATCAAAACCCATACTACAGGCTCCAAGGTACGACGGTTCGAATTTCGTAATGACATCTGATGGCTGCGCTGAAGGTTTTGCAGCGGTCCTGTCACAGAGAACACGCACACAGAATCAAACAGGCAAATGGACCGAGCGACTCCATCCAATAGGATTCGCATCGAAACGAACATCAGCGACGGAACAAAACTACAAGCCCTTCTTGTTGGAGTTCGCAGCCTTAAAATTCGCACTGGATAAGTTTTCGGATATTATTTGGGGGTTCCCGGTAGAGGTCGAGACAGACTGTCAAGCGTTGAAAGACGTCCTAATCAGTAACCGACTAAATGCAGCCCACGCACAATGGCGGGATGGGATATTGGCCCATAACATAGTAGACGTGTGACATGTCCCAGGGAAACTCAACGTAATCGCAGACGGTCTTAGCCGCCAATGGGAAGGCCACCCACGAGATATCAGAATAGTTGATGGGAGCGAGTGGACCGTCAGCGAGGACTGGGAATCTAACTCGGGTTTGGTCAATGATCTATTAATGATATCTACTAACATCGACGAATCTACAGCATCAGACCCACAAACACGCTTCGCGAATGAGCCAGTATTTCTCGAGGTGATCGAGGCGATGCTACAAATCGATCAGGGTAAGGAAGTCCATAACCGGAAACGCGCAAGACACCAAGCATCACAATACCTAATACAAGAAGGGAAACTGTGGCGACTTCGCGGGGGAACAGCGGTGCGAGCACGAACCAAGGTAGAATGTATTATGAGGGAGGAAGCAAAGGAACGGGCGGCAAAACAACATGCAGAAGGGGGTCATTGGGAGAGAGATGCCATCAAAATTGCACTAACTGATAGCATTTACAGTCCAAAACTCGACGCATCCATAATGGCAGCCATCAGCGACTGCGGTAAATGCAAGAACTTCGGTATGCCCCACCTTCACTCCTTATTAGAACCGATAACGCGGCGACACCCGTTTGAGTTGTTAGTAGGGGACTATCTCACACTACCGAAAGCTCGAGGGTACAACACACTGGGAGTATATCTGGACACCTTTTCACAGCACATATGGGCGTTCAAATATAAGTCAACCGGTACCGCAAAAACGACGGTGGACAGTCTAGCTCACATCTTTAGGAATTTCACGGCATCAGAAACATTTATGTCGGACGGCGGCAAACATTTCAATAACACTGCGGTTCAGGACTTCTGCACTAAGTGGAACTGTAAAGCTCATGTAGTGGCTGCTTACTCACCATGGATCAATGGTTTAGTGGAAGGAACAAACAAGATACTCTTGCACGTACTTAAGCGTCTATGCGCCCCGAACCTCGGAGAAGACGATTACAAAGGGTTAGCGTGGGATAGACTTCCATTGAACTGGCCAGATCATCTGGACGACGCCATTACAGCACTCAACTACAGGATACTCCCCGCACTCAAGTTTTCACCCAAAGAGCTACTCTTGGGACAGGTAGTCAACACACCACACGCAGATCTTGACAATTGCACGTCAACACCAAGCACAACAGAAGTAACCACGCACATGGCATACGTGGCACAACAACAACTTGATGGGTACGATGCAGCCGTGCAACACGCAATCAAGAGAAAAGCGGTGTTTGACAAACGTGTTCTCGAGAGAAGCCCAGGTGAGGTCATATTCTATACAGGACAATTGGTTCAGTTCTATCGTAGTAGCATGGATTACACGTTCGAGGCGAAACGGAAGCTGCTACCCAAGTGGTCACCACCCCATAGAATCACAACACGAATACGCAACTCGTACGAACTTGAAACGTTGGGCGGAGAGAGAGTCGCGGGGGAATTCCACGCTAGACGGTTACGCGCATTTATACCGCGAGAAAACACCAAGTTGGCCGATGAACAACAGGTGTTTGAAAGGAATCTAGCAGAAAAACAGAAACGACAAGTAGAGGAATCGAGTGTGGAAGAGATGCCGGGAGAAAGCGAGATCACGGAAGAAGGAGAACAGGAGGACGAAAACCAAGATGAAGAAGGAAGAGATCAGCAAAGAGAGGGGACAACACGAGCAGAAACAGAAGAGGATCACAGGATAGGCGACAAGGACGCCGCCGAGGTTTTTTCAAGGGGGGCACATGGAGTAGGGCACCCCCCGGTAGAGGGTGATCAGGGAGGAGGCACAGTAGGGGCTAGCAGAGTCCAGCAGGGGCTAGCAGGCAAAGACCAGAGCAGCTTAGTCAGCAGGAAGGTCATTTAGGACAACATGTCGTAGTCACGATCATCATCTCCATTCCATCACTGCACAGGCTTACACTAGGGAGCTACCACTCCAACGCCATATACCGCTCGAGAGCGACATGAAAAGAGGGAACAGATTCTTGCTGGTCCTTTAGATGGCGTCGCTGGTCGAAAACGTAGAACGAGTGTTCGAAAATAATGACAGTAGCTAAACGATTGAAAATGAGCAAGTTCAGTGCAATGTGGCCTGAAGAATCACCAGAACGAAGCTGGAAAAATTGCTCGAATGATGATGCACTGGCAGAAGTCTGGTAGATTTAAACATGTGTGTACAGCCTGTGACCAATTGAACGCACCACAGAGAGTATCTTAGACACCATCTCTATACGTTGATCACCGTAAAGCTGAAGTGATGATGGAAGATTAAAAATCGTCACCCTCTGCTGAGGACCAATACACTCACATTCTGTCAATGAATAATGGCTTCGGTCAGAATGGCTCGAGGCCAAAGGAGGATGAACAAACTCACCTCCTATCAATGGATCAGCGATGTCGTTGGTGAGAAAGGGTCGAAGGATCAGACACTCACATTCTGTTAAGGGATGCGCAATGTGAGTGATAAGCAAAGCTGAAGCTCCGCGGACGATGAAAACACTGACTTCCTGTGAGTGAACGAGCAATGCCACAAGTGAGCAAGGCTCGACCTCAACGGCAGAAGAACACACTCACACCCTGTCAACGTGGATTAGCAATTTCACGGGTCAGCAATGCTGGAGCTAGACAGAGGATCGATGCGCTCACCGACTGTGAATGGGTGGGCGATGGCTTCAGTCAGCATGGCTCGAGCTTGACGGCGAATCCACCAACTCACATCCTGTGAACGGGTGGGCGATGTCTTCAGTAAGCATGGCTCGAGCTTGATGGCGGATAGACCAACTCACACTCTTTGAACGGGTGGACAATGTCTTCAGTAAGCATGGCTCGAGCTTGATGGCGGATAGACCAACTCACAATCTGTCAACGAATCAGCCAACGTACTTGGTCAGCTGGGCTCGAAGTGAACAGCAGATGAAAAGACTCACACCCTGACAATGAATCCACGATTGCGTCAGTGAGCAGGGCAAGAGGCTGACAGAGGATGATCACACTTACCAGCTGTGAACGAATCAGGAATTCTGTTGGTGAGTATAACTCAAGGCCAGTGAAGGATGGATATACTCACATTCTGCCGATGGATCAGAAATTCCTTCACTCAGCAAGACTCGAGCTCGAAGAAGGATCGACACTCACATCCTGTCAATGGATGGGCAAAGACTTGGATCAGCATCGCTCGAGCTCAAAGGAGGATCAAGACACTCACACGCTGCGAAGAGTAGGCAACGACTTGGATCAGCAAGACTCGTGCTCGAAGAAGGATGAACACTCACATGCTGTCAACGGATGGGCAACGACTTGGATCAGGATGGCTCGAGCTCAAAGGAGGATCAAGACACTCACAAGCTGCGAAGAGTGGGCAACAACTTGGATCAGCATGGCTCGAGCTCAAAGGAGGATGAAGACACTCACAAACTGCAAAGAGTGGGCAACAACTTGGATCAGCATGGCTCGAGCTCAAAGGAGGATCAAAACACTCACACCCTGCGAAGAGTTGGCAGCGACGTGGATCAGCAAGGCTCGAGCTCGAAGGAGGAGGATCAAGACACTCACACGCTGTGAAGAGTGGGCAACGACTTGGATCAGCATGGCTCGAGGTCGAAGTAGGATCAAGACACTCACACCCTGCGAAGAGTGGGCAACGACTGAAATCAGCATAGCTCGAGGTCGAAGTAGGATCAAGACACTCACACCCTGCGAAGAGTGGGCAACGACTGAAATCAGCATAGCTTGAGCTCAAAGGAGGATCAAGACAATCACATACTGTGAAGAGTGGGCAAAGGCTCGGATCAGCATGGCTCGAGCTTGAAGGAGGATGAAGACACTCACATACTGCGAAGAGTGGGCAACGACTGGAATCAGCATGACTCGAGCTCGAAGGAGGATCAAGACAATCACAAACTGCGAAGAGTGGGCAAAGGCTCGGATCAGCATGCCTCGAGCTCGAAGGAGGATCAACACACTCACCTCCTGCGAAGAGTGGGCAACAACTTGGATCAGCATGGTTCGAGCTCAAAGGAGGATCAAGACACTCACGTTCTGCGAAGAGTGGGCAACGACTGGAATCAGCAAGACTCGTGTTCGAAGAAGGATGAACACTCACATGCTGTCAACGGATGGGCAACGACTTGGATCTGGATGGCTCGAGCTCAAAGCAGCATCAACAGACGTACCACCTGCAAACAAACACCCAACGTAAATGAGAGCAACTTTCGAATATTCCCGTAATCTTACCCAAATATGTGGAAACCAGGATGCCCATGTACCCATTGCATGCTCAGACTCAGATGAGGACACCTTATCTCGGATAACAAACCATGCAAGTGTCCTGGACGATAGTCAATAATGCTCATGGCAGGCAAATGATGGGTAGATACTCAGGCTCCTCAACTGCATATTTCATGCAGAGTTCCAAGTTGGTCCGCTGCGTCGAGACGAACAATTGCTGAAGGACTCCATTGTCCAGAGTTTCAGCGGTCCGTTCGATGAGTGGCCCGCAATCGGCATCATCCTTATTCATGTCTAATGGATCAGCAGTGACCATGTGTCAGAATTCGATGATCTAGAGCTTACTAGGCAGGCAGACATGACATTTTGGAGGCCGTCGGATGGTCTTTGGGTCGTATAGAAACTTGACTTGTGGCCCGTTCTCAAAAGTCTCTTTGGCATGTTTTGGGGCCAGTTGTTTGGCATCTTTCCTCGACATTCTGCTTTCTGTCAGTCGTGTGAATTCAGTGGCGTAGAGTGCATCGAATTTGGTAAATATCATGATGACTGGAACTGGGGAAGTTGCGAATCAGTTGATGATTTCGATTGACAACGGACAGATGCTCAAAGCTTACTGCTTCCGGTGTCGCAGCGGGAGAAGAATTTGGTTTCGGCTTCAGTGAAACACCTGCTTGCCTGATCCATAGGTATGCAATACCTGTGTCAAAGGAGTGAGCCAGTGCACACTGAATGTCGCCAACTTGACTAATTACCATATTGTGTGAATACGATCCTTCATGTTTCCTTCCTTCGAACGGTCTGCGATAAATTTGTTCACCTCGTCGTACTCGGATTCACCGCCTGATTCAAACCCGCGTGAATCGTGGAAGATGAAGCCTGGATTCTTTGGAAACACCATTTCGTTCTCGATGTTGTGCTCTCCGCGCTGAGAAAACGTCAGTTGATGTTGTCCACCGACGGTGCACGTTACCTCTCTGGATGCAATCAAAACAGCGGCATCGATCTGATGTCAACGAAATAGCGATCACTATCAGCCTCGTATTAGCATGATGATGCGCACCTTTTCCCCAGCACTATTGTATATATCTGGATTCTCCTTTGTATTGCACACCCTCTGGAGGATGGTAGTTTTCCCTGCATTCGCTCTTCCTATGATGAGGATTCGAAAGCGATCGATCTTCTTTTTTATTTCTGAAGGATCCATGAAGAAAGGTAAATGGTAGTAATGGGACTGAGCGGTGAGAATTGTTCAGCGCTGAGAGTGGACTTATAACCGCTATCCATGAGCGCTCTCTAGCTTGTCAAATCTAGATCCAGCAAGTGTGAGTTCTGTGTGCGCTCTCAGGCTTGTCAATTATCAACGTCATTCTATTCAGTCTTCCTACTACTAAGTAGGGGGGCAACATCAGCGCGAATGCCACGGATGGGCGAGGTTGGGCATGGGGGTCAGGGCAAGAGACAGTGAAGGTGCGAGGAGCAGCAAGAGTCCTGGTGAGCGCTACTAGCAGAGGCTCGGCATGGGCGCTAGCAGATGTGCAACGGCAGGGACCGGCCGGGTGCTTGACCTTGTACATGAGCTGAAAATAACTTGCCGAGGGGTGGTCACTTGAGGTGGTACCCATGACTTTATCTAACGTTAACAAACGTTAACAATGAAGGTTCAACGTCCGACAGATAACAACCCCATGATCACTAGCCATAAACAGCTGGCAAGTGCGGCACCATGAGGTATCCTTCTATTTGGTTTTCCCTAAGTAGAATTTACCCCCGACGCAGCTAACCACCCAGAAATCTACCGCCACGGTGACCCTTCCCGCACGAAGGAGAGTATATCCCCTAGTGACTAACTTGCCGCATCAGCATGGCCAATTCTTTTCACACCTCAACGGTTCCCTGTCCTCTCCACGTATCTGGTACGCAACTCTCCGCCCATCACTGGCAGCTTCATGGTCAATTTCTCTGAATATATCCAATAGGTTTATCTGTTGATTTCAGCAAGTCGGCAAAGAATGTAGAGTCTGCTCAAGTACGGATCGGCGAGTTGCACACGCCGGTTGAACGTGGAGAAGGAAAGACTTTGCAACACACATTTTCTTCGCCCATGTAGGCACTTGACCTAGACAAGTGTGCTCATCTGAACTGCCATTCCTGCGTTTTCGCAATAGAAAGCTTTCCATTGGGGATTCGTTTTCGTTACATGTGCGCCACAATGCACGGTTCGGAAGAAAGGCCGTTGAAGATATTCAGTTTGATACCAAGGACATCTTCCGCCTGTTTGGTGCAAGTGGAGAACCTGAAACACAAGGTAAAGCTCAAAAAATAATAGTCGCGCTGCCACTAACGTATACAACGCGACATAAACAGAATACACCAAGTCTCACAAAAATTTCACGATCGTCGTCAAGCTTTCTAGGAATGCGGCAACTGAAGTAAGGATCCACCTCTTGTATTAAAACTCAACTAAGTCGTAGATCAGCAGGCTGGGCAGTCTTCTAGTGAACACCCGGCGCTTCAGCCCACCACCGACAAAATCATTCAGATGTGTCCTCGGTGAGTCAAAATAACTATGCAGCACCATTCTTCTGGTTGACACGAGACTCCCCAAGGTTCCGAATTCTAGTGATAGGAAATGTATCAACTTTTGTTTGATCTCACGCCTATGTTGACAACGCAAATAGACTGGTGTCGGGAAGTCTTCACTGATCAATCGCGCATTCGGGGTGGAGAATGCGGTGAGTTATTCACGACACTGCAACACGTGCACTGGCAGCTACCCATACCGCCAATAGACCTCTTCGCATGATATGCCAGGCGAGGCCACCATCGACTACGAGTTCACCTCACAGCAGAACAACAGATTCGTTCTGCACGATAGCAAAGGGTTTGAACCAGGGGGAAAGGACAACTTCGACATAGTCCAGGATTTTATCGACCGTCGGGGTAAAATGCCTGATTTGAAAGATCAGCTGCACGCCGTTTGGTGGGGCCTCCATCTTCATGAGTTTGTATGGCAAGCTGACAATATGCAAGGCTTTGCTTTGAAATACCCTGTACAGGCGGGCGTTTACTGGAGACTGCCACGGAGGCATTCCTCACATTGAAGCGTGACAATAAGCTGGGGAAAAGTACGTCGATCGATCACTATCACTCTTCGCAGATGGTAACTCACCCTTTGGTCAAAGTCCCCCTCATCGTCGTTCTCACTAAATATGATGAGCTCATCAAACAAGTGAATTTCGATCTCCCTGATTCCTCTCTTGAAGGATTGAGCGAGGATGACATCAACAAACGCATCAAGAACGAAGCTGATTCCAAGCTACAAGATATCTGCTTTGAACCCCTTAAGAAATTTGCAGGGCCTAATATACCACACGCGGTGGTCTCTAGTGGGTGTCACTACTACTGTGATCGTCATTTGCGTCCCTCATAAATATTTGAGCGCAGCTAAGGAAAAGTACGAGGAGACGATGGCCCATCTGATACAGATGACTGAAGTACGTGTCCGTGAGCATGTTTCGGCCGAGGCGTCGGCGATGTCCTCCATCGCACAACGAGTGGATCCTGACCTGAAGATAGAAGAATCGATTCGGTGAGTGTTACTTACTTGGGTCTTGTCTCACGATTTACGTATTGTCAGGGTTGGAAAGAGAAGTCTGTCTCGAATCTACTTTTTTTTAACACAGAACACAGCTGAACCTTCATGCGGTACAGGATATTGGAAGGCGCTGGCATCAAGCACAGCATTTCAGAGCCGTAGGATGCAGGACTGCCTGGATGTGCTTCACACGGACATTGTCACTGTGTGGAATTTCCGTGACACTCATGATGTAATGTCTCATTTATTTGCTGGCATCCCATGTATTCTGACATGATTTATGCACAGTACTTGAACAGCTCAGAGTTTAAGACGTTGATGGTGAACATGGTCAATAGGCTAAATGTTGGACCTACAGCTGATCCCAACAGGACCATGTAGGTCGTTTTATTACTTGACGATGAATTTCATCTCACTCAATATTCAGTGCTGTTGGGCTTCCGATGGTGGCTGCTATTGCGGGCATCGTGTCTGCCCTGTCAGGACCTGTGGCTCCCATTGTGGTACCAATTGCAGCAGGTATCTTATTCGCCGCATGGGCTCGCGAAGTATACCGGACGTCGTACGTAGTTCCGCTACTTCCGCTACTTGTCCTTGAGCGAAAGAACATTGACACTTCCTACTTAGCCACGAGGTGCTTCGGCGCTTGATGTGCTATATCATCGACTTGACTCTCGTGTTACGAACGCTTTATTTTTTATCAGAAAACCAGGAACTCTCTCGCAGGGCCATCAAGCTCGCGGTCGCTTCTTATCGTGCCTCGTCAATTAGCGGAGACGTCCAAACTCAGATTCAGAAGTATGATAAGGGATTGAAAGTCCTGGAACACGCGGATCACCATACGTTGGATAAAATCACTGAGCTGATGAAATTGAATCTCATTAACAGTGATGCAGAAGCAATTTCCAAACTTCGGGAACAGATTGCGGCTGTGGGTTTACTTCAGGAAGAAGCATGGTAAGACAAGAAGGCATAATAGTCAATCCTTTCTTTTGTGCATGGTTCTGCGCGTTGGCGGGCATTGTCGGAGTATATCTGTCAGGACTACTTACCCTATTGTATTCTCATTTGTACTATAGTTGCCGGCCGGGACCCCATAATGTATGCAACTGTTTTCTATCAATACCATGTACTTGCTAGAGTTTGAGTAGAGTACCCTAGCGTTCTGATGTGCCTACTGTAACCCATCATGAATACCTCTCGCCTGCAGAAGTTCTTTTTCATGCCTTGAGCTTCACTGGCTTTGCCGTGATTTATGGCAAAACATCAAAGCAGGTGACAAAGACCTATAATTATCGAACGTAACGTATACCATACATATGAGGTACATACGAGGAGTCAGAATGCCTCGCGTCGATCTGGCTTTCATCATTCGGAAGCGACGGAATTTCTGTGTTGGGGTTCCAAGGATCCGTAGGAGTGGGCAACGGAGACACATCTGAGAGACTGAGCATTAGACGAGGTAGTTAGCTCCGGTCCTGTGCCGACTATCACAACTCTGGACCGTGTTGAAGTACTTACTACTGCGTAGTATTCAGGTGGTGGCGGAGCATGTCGTATTTGGTAAGATCGCTTACAACAGGTACTTTGACCAAGGGTGAGTTGCTATATGTGCACTAACGTGGATTCGAGACATACTTCTCTCCCCAACCCTGACAGTACGGGAGGACATACATGCAGATACGTAATGTCCACCATAGGGCTTCGCCCCACAGGACAATAAACACGGATTAAAAAAAAAAGCAGATGAGGAAGCGCGAGCTTGCATAAAATGAAGAGCATGACTTCGTCAGGATAGTGTACGCCCATGTAAGCATAGTGCATATGTGCGCGCCAGGAAAGGACACACAATGAGACGGAGCATGCCGGAATCTAGCAGAGGCAGAGATAGAACAAGTTCGGGGTAGTCGATGACGAGGGGGACATCGCGATATGCATGAGGGAAGTTATTGTGTGCATTAGATACGTTGATACAAGCGTTAGAAGAACAGCGTCTGCTGGTAGCAATCTCGATGGCAGCGGGAGGGCAAGCAGGCGAAATGGCAACTTTGAAGTAGTGGAAGAGTGGACCGATGCTTTGCGGTTAGATACCCGAAGAAAAGCAAGCAGTGAGGGAAGGAAGGGCTGTATCATGCTACTTCACGGTTGAGCTAAACTCGCAGGAAAACTGATTTGCCACATACCATTACCAACACAAGCAGCTTGCTCATCCAACGTCAGGACCTTGCGCTGGAGGCCGATAGCGCTGTTGATGTTATCAATATCACCGCATTGGTTGAAACAGGTGGATAGAGCGTGCTCAAGGGATTCCAATGAATCACCAAGATGTTCGTCCCCAACAGGGTGGAGGCACAGCGCTTCTTCATATAGAGAGAGATAGTCTCGTCGATCAACAGGGCATCGTCCTGGTTATCGCAGGCGTGTACAATAGAGGCCTTCAGCATAAGGGATGTATGGATGGACACCATTAATGGGTGGGAAGGAATAATCTACGACATGTTAATAGAGGTGCATGAATATGAAACAAAATGTTCACCTAAAGGCTCATCTCCATGATCGAACAGTGTTTCATGATTTCCAATGACTTCCCCACAGCTTCCCCATAGCCTAGAATTCGACCAAGCTCATAGGGCGCTTGATCTCCTCCGATAATTCAGGTGACCCCGTGTAATGATCTACAAATGGACAATCAGTTCCCGAATCACATCTAAACGAATTTATGGACTTTACAAAGTCACAACATCGCCTAACACTTCAATTCGTCGGATGATGGTACTCAGATGACTGATCTCCAACGCCTCCTCCCATCTTCAAGTCTGATATATCGGCCTTCCCAGCCACCGGGCATGATTGTGCGATGCATTATGACCAGGGGGATTGAGGATGGGCTAAGCGATGGGTGGAATGAGTGGTAGGAGAAGACGGGAGGTAGGTACATGGGGACTGTATGAAGTTCAGGTGAGAGGGAGTGCAGAAGTGGTTGAGAGTTCGGGTCATACTGTACGTGTATTTCCGTTATCGATGGCAATTCGGTAAGATAGACGCCGCTACAATTACACCAACCCCCCAGGTAGATGACCTGCAGAGAGAGAGCCTGTACTAGAGAAGTCAATGCCATGGTTAATCATATCAGCGAAAGTGGCACACTAAGGTGAGTCTCAGAGCGGTATGTGATGCTGACCAAACCTTGTCACTCTCATCGTATGTTGTGTTTGGCTTTTATCATCGAGTGGGACTAGTCATGAAGCACACTTAAGAGAAAATGTAGAACCCCGTGTGTTTCATTATGCAAACAATACAAAACGCAGAAAAGACGCGCACAGAAAAGCTGGGCCAATCTATACGAGTCCAATTGAGCTAATGCCATAGGGAAGGATGATCAAGAGCTAGAGCATGAAAAGGCTAGTGTCAGTGTGCGAGAGCATAACAGGTCGTATTCAGATGCAAGATGAGATATCCGAACGCAATGGACGATACGAGTGACGAAGAGCGTGATTTCGACTTGGAAAGAGTCAGAATGAGCAAAGAGCTGTGAAAAACAACATTTTACGGATCCTGGCTGGCATGTCTGCCATGCCGCAACAAGCTGGCGTCGTTTCCTGAGCAGTGCGAAATTTTGTCTGCATCAAGGTCCGGAGGCTGGTGTCGCTTATATCCATAAGTGCATTTTCCTGATGTCCGCAGGTTCGCAGGTAAGCGACCTTCAGTGAGAGAAGGGTGGACACCACAAATGGGTGAAAGGGATTTGGGACAATTAAATAGACGTACGAAAAACGAACTACTCGCAGAAAGGGTTCATCTCTGTGATCGAGCAGAGTCGCCATTAATGGGTGTGGGTATACCTGTAGGTGTGCAGATAAGTGGAAAGAAATAACTTCGATATTGTTCCGCTCACAGTGACTGTGAATAAGACGAGAAGAGTCGATGATAGGCAGAGTGACGTGGAATGAGTGGTAGGACAAGACGGGAGTAGGAATGGAGTTGAGGTGAGAGGCAGAGGCTAGTGAGCATCAACGAAAGTGGCACCCCCAAGTCGGAGAGGACATGTGAGTCTCAGAGTGTTGGTCCGTCAAGTGCATGACGGAAAAGCCGACTATATTATGAATCAGAGTTTGATCTGAAGCCATGGTGGAGGATGACTGAAAGGATCGTGGAAACAGAAGTGACGCGACGGTGTGCAAGAGTATGATCGATGGGTAGCTGGTCAAATGCAAGATGAGATAGCTTGGGGTGTTTGTCGAGCCTATGGACTTCAAGTCAACCAAATACTCGGGCTGTGTATTGCAATTGAAGGTCGTCCACGAAGTTGGGCAGGCTGGCAAGCAAGAGATGGCAGCGCTAGTCACTACTCAAGCTAGTAGATTATTGACCAAAGGAAATAAGCTAGGACTCGATGAGGGCCAGTGGGAGCTGAAATGAGTAGAATCTAAGATATTACGATGGCAGGTATGATTGTACGAAACATGGAGGATGGGTGAAACTGTACATTTAGATTCGTGCGAGTGGAAGGCCCGGGGTAGCCCGGGGTTGAAGAAAAAAGGAGTGCTTACCGATGCCGGTTCCTTCCGAGCACCTGATTCGTCGACACTCTCCTCCACGCTTCTCATCATCGTTCGTTTACTCTCTCGGTATAATCACCGTCGTCCTCCTAGCATCCTATTCTCGCCCCATGACCGTTTCTCACGTAGCTTCCTTACTCCCTAGAATTCGAAGTTATTTTTACCCTTAGGAGGCAATTTTCCATTACCCCGAGTTTCTCGTAAACTTGAACGATTCTCAGGACAAGACCGCGAAACACTTGATCTGCCGCTCCTTGCCTCCACACCTTCACCCCATTTGTCTTCTTTGAGCCCAAAGACTTGAATATGAAGTGTCCATATTGATTACTGACTTGACAACAGGAATTCGAATTCTCAGATACGAGTCAAAGGCATCAGCTTATTTTCTACGGAGAAACAGGCAATATTAATGGAGCGTCTTAGAGGAAGATAAGTATCTCAAGTTCGTCAGGTGGTATTTGCCTGAAGTCCTCCAGTTCTGTGCTCGCAAAGGACGCCCATTATCGCCTCCGAGCGTTGACCCAATGGTTTCAACTTGGGCTATGTCACATGTGCCATTGACACTGAAAACGATCCTTACCGCAACGAGCTGGCTCATAGCGACAGTTCAGCTGAATGTCTGTCTCGGCCTGTCGACCACTGAACAAAGCCATCAGAGTTCTATGCTGAGGGGCTATGTTCACGGCGACCTTTATGATGTTTGACTTCTTTGCATGAGTCGGTGGACAAGATGCGCCGACGACTAGTTTCACGCTCCTTGATTGGGCTGGTCGGATCGATGAGACCTAATGTCCCATGTAAGTCAATCAACAGGGCATTCATCGTGATGGTAGAGCATAACTTGGAAATGCTGGCTGTGTAATTCATCCTGGGCTAGTTCACACTGGGCACGGAATGCCCATGCTCCTAATCTAAAGGAGGAAGCAATCAGGATCAGGACGAGAAAGCTGCTGACGTCCAACGACGGGTGATGTATTGTACTAATAGCAGATACTTGTAGGAACCTTTTCTGCGCCCTGCACGCTCATCATGTTGTTAGTGGTCTAGATTATCTTTGCAGTACTTCAATGCGTGAAAATTGGCTCAGCTTCAAGTTGCAGCTTAGCGCTCAACGGCAGTATCATCATCTCAATGTCCAGCGCGTCTGTAAACCAGTTGATTTGTAGTTATTACGCTTTTTAACAAACGTAATTTGGCCAGCCTCCCTCTTGACCGGAGCGCTTGAGTTCTCGTCATGCAAGCCCCATCAACATCCCCACCCAAATGTACTAGTACACCACCTCAAGCAACTAGCTAGTATCTAATTCTGCACACACACACACCCCAACTCCAGTCCCAAGCACCTCGCGTCACCTCCACAGCCCCCTCTTAAAACGCGAAGCAATGGTACTCCAGCTCCGATAACAAACAGGCTTACTCCCAAGCTCCCGCACCAATAGTACACACCATTTCACATCGAGAGAGTACAACCTCCCATCACCTATGCCCTCCCAGCAGCCAATCGCAGGATCTCAGCACGAGTGGCCTGTGCCCGCGTAGGACGGACACAACTCCATAACGACAGCCAGCAAACATGTGCTTATCTAGCTCGTGCTGCTCAGCCAACACCCGTCGTCATCAGCCAGACAACAGGCATCTTCGTTTGTTTGGCTGGGAATACGGACGCGTCAGGCGGAGGGGGAAGGGCATACTGACCTGCTGGTTCAGTTGTCGTGCGCGCCGCCTAGCATGATGCAACGACGGGATAGCAGACGAAGAAGATTTGGTGAGTCGCGGTATTGGCAATTTAAGCTGGGGGTATCAGTTTGATGTTTCCAACAGCTATGTCTCCTCGCCACGCACCTTTTTTACATTTTGCTCTCGTGTATATCTGAGTAGCCCCGACTATCCCTCCGCGTCCGGCGTATGAAGGTGGTTCCAATCAACGCCTCCCTTCCAAGGATTCACCGAGAGTTATTTCGGATGTCAGTATGGCACTAGCGCGATGAATCGACACCCTCTGCTAACAGCTCGGCGATTCCTTGTGTCAGCATGACCCGAGCCCGCTGAAGGCTCGACGATTTTGTCGATGTCTTAAACTGTACGTTGGACCCCTGGACAGTGAGGGATGGGCGTCATTGTCGTCGGACGTAGCAAGCTCACATGTGATATTATTCAGACGTTGGACTGATCCAGCAGGCAAGTGTTTCCTTATGTTACTCTGTAGACGCTCGTGCGCTTATGAGACATGCATGAAAATGCCAAAGCAATAACGCCCAGCGCTGCAATTTTCTCCGTAGACCTGATGGAGACATCCTGTAAGTCCTTTGTTGTTCGATGACGTCGTCTCAGTCCCTCAAAAAGATGCATCCAGAATCCAGCGTATGATGTGTTGGTCGATACACTAATCATCTAGTGAAAACTAGAATGATGGAATTCTGACCGGGGGCCCTGGGGTATACAGAGCGCAAATGCTTAACACACGAGAGATTAGTACGTCCGCCTTGACTCAGAGCCATGATCACCAGCACGCTATCCCTACAAAGAATGACAGCTGGACATTTTCAAGGTGCATCCGCTGCTTGAAATCCATGGCTATTATCCACCACGTTGCAGTCTTTCCAGAGGTCCTATCCAGCCACTAGCTAGAGTCACTAACGTTGTTGGGGATTTCCATGTGTACGTGTAGAGCGTAACTCTGAAGTGACAATAAACGGATTTCTTATAAAATCGATGCAAGTTGAGAAAAGCTGTGGAGCAGAATGAAGAAATTAGGACTCGCTTAGTGCACTTGCAATGGGACTGCGGATACTGGGGAGGTACACCAAGCCCAGTAGACCTCACCGTCTCAGCCGAGGGTGATCAACATGCTGCAAACGCGTATACGCCACACCAGAAAAATGCCATATTGCGTGATCATACAGTTCCACCTCCCCAAGCTACCTCGACAGACCATTCAAGAAACCCTCATTCACCGCCAAGACACCTCAGCTCTACTCCGAATCGGACACCATTGATGTTGGGTTGCATTAAGGTCTTGCTGAAGACAAAGAGATCAGCAACATCGCTATGATTCCAAGAGTTGAAACATACGCAGGCGATACTGTAAAGTGATTTCGAGAATTCTCTGTAACAACTCCGCCTTCGCCTGAGAGCAAACAAATTGTTTCACTTCCTCCTGAGAACGGTCTAAAGCTCGTTTGGCTTTTGCCAGAGAGCGTTCAGAAGCTCGTTTTGCCTTCCTCTGGAAGTATTCAAACGGCAACTTCGCCATCAAAGTAGACGAGTTTCCTTGAGATGTATACACGGCAGCGCTCACAGCTTCTTGATAGGCATGAACAGCAGTGCTTACAGCCTCTTGATAAGCGATGACGGTAGTGTTGACACCTTCCTTGACGGCAGCTGCATGCGGAGATGCCATGTACTGATCAAGAGCCTTCATATGAGAGGGAACAGGCCGCTGCCGGTCCTTAAGATAGCGCTGCTTGTCGAAAATGTAGAAAGAGTGTTCGAAAATAATGACAGCAGCTAAATGATCGATAATAAGCAAGTTCATTTCAACGCGGCTTCAAAATTCACCAGAACTGAGCTGAAGAATTGTCTCCAATGGTGACGAGCCAGAGGCCTGGCACATTTACAACATCAGATTTGCGTGTACAGTCTGCAAGCAATTGGACATACCACAGAGAGTATCCTAGACTGCATCTCTGCACATTGATTACCCCAGAGCTGATAAAATCATGATGGAAAGTTGAAAATCGTCTCCCTCTGCTGAGGACCAATACACTCACATCCTGTCAATGAATAATGGCTTCGGTCAGCTTGGCTCAACGCCAAAGGAGGATGAACAAACTCACCTCCTGTCAATGGATCAGCGATGTCGTTGGTGAGAAAGGCTCGAGGGATGAGACACTCACAGTCTGTTAGGGAATGCGCAATGTGAGTGATAAGCAAAGCTCGAGCTCCACGAAGGATCAAAACACTGACTGCCTGTGAGTGAGCGAGCAATGTCACAAGTGAGCAAGGCTCGAGGTCGACGGCAGAAGAACACACTCACATCCTGTCAACGTGGATCAGCAATTTCACGGGTCAGCAATGCTGGAGCTCGACAGAGGATCGATGCGCTCACAAACTGTGAACGGGTGGGCGATGTCTTCCGTCAGCATGGCTCGAGCTCGGCGGCGGACGGACCAACTCACTCTCTGTGAACGGGTGGGCGATGTCATCAGTAAGCATGGCTCGAGCTTGACGGCGGATAGACCAACTCACAATCTGTCAACGAATCACCAAACGTACTTGGTCAGCAGGGCTCAATGTCAACAGCGAATGAAGAGACTCACATCCTGACATTGGATCAAGAATTGCATCAGTCAGCCAGGCAGGAGGTCGACAGAGGATGATCACGCTTACAAGCTATCAACGAATCAGGAATTCTTTCGGTGAGTATAACTCAAGGCCGGTGAAGGATGAATATACTCACATTCTGCCGATGGATCATCAATTCCTTCACTCAGCAAGACTCGAGCTCGAAGAAGGATCAACACTCACATCCTGTCAACGGATGGGCAACAACTTGGATCAGCATAGCTTGAGCTCGAAGGAGGATCAAGACACTCACACGCTGCGACGGGTGGGCAACGACTTGGATCAGCATGGCTCGAGCTCGAAGGAGGATCAAGACACTCACAGCCTGCGAAGAGCGAGCAACGACTTGGATCAGCATGGCTCGAGCTCAAAGGAGCATCAAGACACTCACCACCTGCGTAGAGTGAGCAATGACTTGGATCAGCATAGCTTGAGCTCAAAGGAGGATCAAGACACTCACACGCTGCGACGGGTGGGCAATGACTTGGATCAGCATGGCTCGAGCTCGAAGGAGGATCAAGACACTCACAGCCTGCGAAGAGCGAGCAACGACTTGGATCAGCATGGCTCGAGCTCAAAGGAGCATCAAGACACTCACACCCTGCGTAGAGTGAGCAACGACTTGGATCAGCATAGCTTGAGCTCAAAGGAGGATCAAGACACTCACACGCTGCGACGGGTGGGCAATGACTTGGATCAGCATGGCTCGAGCTCGAAGGAGGATCAAGACACTCACAGCCTGCGAAGAGCGAGCAACGACTTGGATCAGCATGGCTCGAGCTCAAAGGAGGATCAAGACACTCACGTTCTGCGAAGAGTGGGCAACGACTTGAATCAGCATGGCTCGAGCTCGAAGGAGGATCAAGACACTCACACGCTGCGAAGAGTGGACAACGACTTGGATCAGCATGGCTCGAGCTCGAAGGAGGATCAAGACACTCACGTTCTGCGAAGAGTGGGCAACAACTTGGATCAGCATGGCTCGAGCTCGAAGGAGGATCAAGACACTCACAGCCTGCGAAGAGTGGACAACGACTTGGATCAGCATGGCTCGAGCTCGAAGGAGGATCAAGACACTCACATACTGTGAAGAGTGGGCAACGACTTGGATCAGCATGGCTCGAGCTCGAAGGAGGATCAAGACACTCACATACTGCGAAGAGTGGGCAACGACTTGGATCAGCATGGCTCGAGCTCGAAGGAGGATCAAGACACTCACAGCCTGCGAAGAGTGGGCAACGACTTGGATCAGCATGGCTCGAGCTCGAAGGAGGATCAAGACACTCACACCCTGCGAAGAGTGGGCAACGACTTGGATCAGCATGGCTCGAGCTCGAAGGAGGATCAAGACACTCACACGCTGCGACGGGTGGGCAACGACTTGGATCAGCATGGCTCGAGCTCGAAGGAGGATCAACAGACGTACTGCCTGTAAAAAAAACACCCAACGTAAATGAGCGCAACTCTCGAATATTCCTGTAATCTTACCCGAACATGTGGAAACCAGCATCCCAATTCAGCTATTGCATTGTAAAATAGGATTTTCTCATCTCGGACAACAAGCTCTGCAAGTGTTCTGGACGATAGTCAATAATGCTCGCGGCAGGCAAATGATGGGGATAGATACTTCTCAACTGCATATTCCATGCAGAGTTCCAAGTTGGTCTGCTGAGTCGAGACGAACAATTGTTGAAGGACTCCATTGTCCAGAGTTTCAGCGGTCCGTTCGATGAGTGGCCCGCAATCGGCATCATCCTTGTTCATGTCTAATGGATCAACAGTCATCATGTATCAGACTTCGATTATCCACAGCTTACCTGGGAGGCATACGTGGCATTTTGGGGGCCGTCGGATGGTCTTTGGGTCGTATAGAAACTTCAGCTGTGGCCCATTCGCAAAAGTCTCCTCCGCGTGTTTTGGGGCCAGTTTCTTGGCGTCCTTCCTCGATGTTCCGTTGTCTGTCAGTTGAGCGAATTCGACGTCGTAAAGGGCATCGAATTTGGTAAATAGTACGATGACTGGAACTGAGGATCCAAGTTGCGAATCAGTCGGTTATTAACGGACAGATCCAAAACTTACTGCTTCCGGTATCGCAGCGGGAGAAAAATTTGCGCTCGGCTTCAGTAAAACACCGGCTTGCTTGATCCATCGGTATGCAATACCTACGCAAAGAGGTGAGCCAGTGGATGTCGCCGACTCGACCAATTACCATATGGTGTGAATTCGATCCTTGATGTCTGCTTCCTTCGAACGGGCTTTGATGAATGTGTTCACCTTGTCATACTCGGATTCACCGCCTGCTTCAAACCCGCGTGAATCATGAAAGATGAAGCCTGGATTCTTTGGAAACACCATCTCGTTCTCAATGTCGTGCTCTCCACGCTGAGAAAACATCAGTTCATGTCGCCAACTGATGGTAGTACACCTTACCTCTCTGGATGCCGTCAAAAGAGCGGCATCGATCTGATGTCGACGAAATAGTGATCACTATCAGCCTCGTACTAGCATCATGATGCGCACCTTTTTCCCAGCGCTATTATATATATCTGGGTTCTCTTTGGTATTGCACACCCTCTGGAGGATGGTAGTTTTCCCTGCATTCGCTCTTCCTATGATGAGGATTCGAAAGCGATGGATCTTCTCCTTTATCTCTGAAGGATCCATAAAGAAAGGTAAGCGGTAGTAAAGGGACTGAGCAAGGAGAACTGTTCAGCGCTGAGGGCAGACTTATAATCACCGCATACTTCAGTGTGTGAGGTCCGCGAGGTAAGCTTGTCAAATCTAGATCTAGTGGGCAATGGGTTGTGCGTACCATGAGGCGTACTACACAACTCGCCTCCGAAGTCTCGACGATATAGGAAGTGAATTTCATACCATATCTACATATATAGTAACAATGTTTGATACAGGCTGTACATTGGGAAACAACGACAGACAACGACCCATATGCATGAGGCATACGTGAGGGACCGGAATGAACCAGCACAACTGCCAGTATTATTCTATTCGGTCTTCCTACTACTAAGTAGGTCAAACAAGTTCACCCCCGGCGATCTGTTAATACTTAGATTGAGAACAGCATACCATTCAAGATGCTGTGAACTGATGGCGTTAGCTGATCGCAGAATCAGAAGGCCTCGTTTCGGTTTCGCGAATAGATATGTATAACGTCGTGATACGCCGGTTGTCAAGCATGGTCAGTGATTAGCTTTCGGGGACGAAACGTTCAGAATATAGGGTATCAGGGAAATGACAGAAGATCGCCTATGAGGGAAATTTAGATGCCTCGGAGACGAAGAGCCCTGGACTACGAATGTGAGCACACAGGAAAGGCCAGCTTGTTTCTGCAGCCTAATTGAAAGAATGCTCTGGCAACCTGAAAGTCTAGACTCGCCTTTGACTGTTGAAACCCCCGCCGGCACTAATTTAGCTTGACACGCCATGAAGCGCGTAGTCCATATACAATATGCAGAATAGGTAATGTAGGTCGGTCATGAGAGTGCATGATCCTATTGCCCGTAAATCAACGGAGTTCGCCCAGATGTGACTTGATCGTCGGGGTGATGTTTGGTTCAGATGAAGTGACCGCTTGCAGTCCGATAATGACGCAACACATAGTAAAATTCATGGCTGTGGTCTGGCAACTTAAAAGTTCAGAGGCGAGATGTCATCAAGTGCGAGATTAAAAAGTTTTTGTTTTCGACTTAAAGTAAAATTTACCAGGGAGGCTGCCATAGCCTATCGTTATCAATGACTAGTACAAAAGATGGAGGGCCAATACGCACGTATGGCCATAGTGTGTGTCCATGTGCCTAGCATGCCGCATTCTAGCAGAGGCAGAGAGAACTAGTTGGGGGTAGTTAGCGTGGCTCGAGGATAATACACTCACAACCTATGAAAAGATTGGAAATGTTCTCATATTGCTTTGGTCATGAAGGCCCGAGCTAGATGAAGGGTAGATGTACTGACATCCTGTCAACGGGGGGCGATATCCTCAGTCAGCAAAGCTCAAGTTCGATCGAGGGTCAACAAACTCACTCGCTGCCGACAAATTCACTAGTGAGTAAGGCTCAAGGTCGATGAGGGTGTGTTCACTCACAACCTGTCAACAAATTGTCAAATTATTCAGTTAGCAAAGCTCAAGGTCGACGGACAATTGAAACACTCACGACCGGTTCCACAGGTTGACAGTCTTTTCGGTGAGCAAGATGTCCACAGAAAACTAGTATAGTCGCATCCTGACAACAGACTAGGAATGTCGTCGGTCAGGAGGATTGGAGCTAGATAGATGATTTTCACATTCTCAACCTGTCGACGGATTGCCAACCAGGTCAGTAAAGCTGGATTTCGGTAGAGAATAAAACACACTCACAACCTGTCAACGGAACGGACATACCACTTGTAAGGAAGGTTCGAGTTTGATAGGAGAGCGACACACCAATTTCCCGTTTGCATAACTCCAAGTTGGTCTGCTGAGTCGAGACGAACAACCGCTTGGGCGCTTCATGGTTCATCTCAGACAGCCTCATTTCTCGCGGTGCCTATCATAATAAAGGGTCTGGGACCCATGGTCACCCACGCTCGATCCTGTCTGACTTTAGATCCCTGATAGATCAAATACCTTACCCCATACCTCAAATCTAGATTCAGTGGGCAATGGACATACTTTAGGGTGCGCATACCATGAGGCGTACACGACTCACCTCATTTTAAATGCGAAGTCCCATTTCAAGTGATGATCGATGAGTGACCCTATTACCCTTCCAAAACACTTCGGTTGGTAATGGAAGGACCTCGATAACCTTGTCGACTAAATGACGAGAATAAACGATGTCTGTCACATCGACGTCTTTGGGGTGGACGACAGCAGGAGGTCGTGGGACTTTGGCGTGAGGGCAGCGCGAATTTGCAAGGTGTGGGGCAGGTGGAGGTTGGGTGCGTGGGCGGTGACTGCAGGACGTTATTGTGGGGTGTAGTTGGCAGGCGAATGCCACGGATGGGCGAGGTTGGGCATGGGGGGCAAGTGCGAGAAGCAGTGAGATTCCTGGTGAGCGCTAGCAGACGCGCAATGGCAGGGCACGTGCTTGACCTCACACATAAAACTCTGCTGTAATAATAGTACACTTTAACACGTACCTTGTTCTTCTCGAGACCACGACTTTTCCATTTCAATGTTTGACGTCCGACAGATAACGGCCCGTAATGCTTGAGCGCTTGAGCATTGAGCACTGGCCAGCCAGGTGCACACCATGAGGCGTACATAACATTTTATCCTCCTTTCCGGTCTTCCCAAGTAGAATTTACCCGGCACAGCTAACCACACATAAACCTACCGTCACGGTGACCCTTCTCGCACGAAGAGTCTTTTCCTAGTAACTTACCGCATCAGCATGGCCAGTTCTCTTGACGCCTCAATGGTTCCCTCTCTCCACGTCTCTGGTACGGTACTCAACTGTCGGCATCAGCTTAATGGTCGATTTCGCTGATTATATCAAATAGGTTTATTTCTCGATTTCAGCAAGTCGGCAAAGCATGTAGAGTCTGCTCAAGTACGGGTCGGCAAGTTGCACATGCCGGTTGAGCACGGAGAAGGAAAGACTTTGCAACAGACATTTTCCTCGCCCATGTAGGCAATTAACTCAGGCAAATATATTCGTCTGAACTGTTCATCATAGCAAGCTTTCTACTGGGGATTCATTTTCTTTACATGTATGCCACAGCGTGACATGGTTTGGAATAAAGGCCGTTGAAGACATTCGGTTCGATACCAAAGAGATCTTCCGCCTATTTGGTTCAAGTGGAGAACCCGATACACGAGGTAAAGCTCAAACAATGATAGTTGCGCTGCCTTTGACCGACCCAACGCAACATGAACAGAATACGTCAAGACTCACAAAAAATTCACAATCACCGTCAAGCTTTCCAGGAATACGGGTACCGAAGTAAGGATCTATCTCTTGCATTGAAACTCATCTAAGTCGTAGATAAGCTGACAGCTGGGCAGTCTGTCCCTTCTTCCGGCGAACACCTGGAGCTTCAGCCCACCACTGACGAAATCATTCGGATCTGTCCACGGTGAGTCAACATGACTATGAAGCGCCATTCATCAGGTTGACACGAGACTCCTAAGGTTCCGAATTCTGGTGATAGGAAATGTAACAACTTTTCTTTGCTCTCACGTCTGTGTTGACAACGTGTATAGACCGGCGTTGGCAAGACTTCACTGATCAATCACGCTTTCGGAGTGGAGAAAGCGGTAGGCTGCTCACGACACCGCAACACGTGCAGCTACTCATACTGTCAATAGACCATTTCGCACAACATGCCAGGCGAGGCCACCATCGACCACGAGTTCATCTCAAAGCAAAATGATAGATTCGTTCTTCATGATAGCAAAGGGTTTGAACCAGGGGGGAAAGACAACTTCGACATGGTCAGGGGCTTTATTGAGCGTCGGAGAAAAATGCCTGATTTGAAAGATCAGCTGCACGCTGTTTGGTGAGGCCTCCATCTTCATGAGTTTGTATGGAAAACTGACGACATTCAAGGATTTGCTTTGAAATACCCTATGCGGGCAGGCGTCTACTGGAGACTGCCACAGAGGAATTCCTCACATTGAAGCGCGATGAAAAGTTAGGGAAAAGTATGTCAATCGATCACTATTACTCTTCGCAGGTGGTGACTCACCCTCTGGTCAAAGTCCCCCTCGTCATCGTTCTCACTAAATACGATATGCTCATCGACCGCGTGAATCGTACTCTGGATGACTCCTCGATTGCAGGATTGAGCGAGGATGCCATCAAGGAATTTATCAAGAACAAAGCAGAGACTGAACTACAAGATGTCTGCTTCGGACCCCTTAAGAAATTTGCAGGGTCTGATATACCATGCGCGGTGATCTCTAGTGCGTGTCACTACTACTGCTGTAATTTGCATTCCTCATAATTTTTCGAGCGCAGCTAAAGTCAAGTATGAGGAGAAGATGGCTCATCTGATCCAGGAGACCGAAAAACGTGTCCGCGAGCATGTTGCGAGCGAGGCGTCGGTGATGACCTCCATCGCTCAGCGAGTGGATCCTGGCCTCAACATTCAGGCATCGATCGAGTGAGCCTTGCATGCTTCATTATTGTCTCGCGACTTATGCAGCATCAGCGTTGGCAAGAGAAGTCTGTCTCAATTCTGCAATGGTATTCACTGAGCGTGATCTGAGCTTCGCGTATGTTTTACAGAATACTGGAAGGCACTCGCATCAAGCTCAACATTCAAGGGCCATTCGATGTGGGACTGTCTACATGTGCTTCATGCAGACATCGTTGCTGTATGGAACTTCCAAGACCCTCATGGGGTAATCACTCTCTTTTTTGTCGTTGTCGCATGCTCTTACATACATTACGCACAGTACTTGGACAGCCCAGAGTTCAGGACGTTGATGGCGAACATGGTCGATGGGCTAGATGTCGGACCCACCGTTGACCCAACCAAGAACGTGTATGGCAGTCTTTCACGTGATGGATGCATTTCATCTCATCTGACGTTCGCAGTGCATTCGGGCTCTCCATTGTGGGTACTATTGCGGGCATCTTGGCTGCCCTGGCCGGACCTGCGGCTCCCATCGTAGTGCCAATAGTGGCAAGTGTTGTGATCGCGAAGTGGGTTTACGAGGTGTATCAGCAGTCGTGGGTCCTGATACTCATTCTTCATGGAGAGAATAATGACAGGTCCTCCTCAGCCGCGCAGCGTTTCAGCGCTTCATGAAATACATTATCGACTTGACTCTTGTCTTGCAGACACTATATCTTGTGTCGCAAAACCATGAACTGACTCGTAGGGCCATCAAGCTCGCGATCAAGTCCTACCATGAGTCACCAACGAGCGGAGTAGTCCATACTCAGATTCAGGATTTTGATAGGAAATCAACCTTCCTGGAACGCGCAGACCGCGATTCGCTGGATCGCTTCGTTGAGCTGATACGATCATATGTCATCAGTGCAGAAGAAATGTCACGTCTTCGGGTACATATTCCGGCTGTGGGTTCATCACCGGATGAACCATGGGAAGACGAGAAGGTGTAGCACTTGATTCTTTCTTTTGTGCATGATTTTACGCGTTGGCGGACAATGTCTGAGTATTTCTGCCAGCCTCCAGGACTATTTACAGTCGCGTTCTCATTTGTACTATTTGTTGCTAGCCGGGCCCATACTATTGTAGTATACTGTACGCAACTATTTTCTGTCAACATAACGTGCTAGCTAGAGTCTGACCGGAATACCCTAGCGTTCTGAGGTGTCTACTGTAATCCATCTCCCGCCTGGAGTAACCGCACGAATCAGCTCAAATTGCAAGTATCATCAAGTCGACATGAATTCGGGCCACCTGCGGATGAATTATTATTTCCCTGACCAAGCCACCACATGCATGAGATCATCGAGTACGCCAGCTTGTCTCGCCACGCCGTTCCGTAGTACGTTAACCATAAATCCCCGAGTCCCATACACTGGATAAAATTGTCCGACGTACATCAATGAGGGTCGTCTTCCTCTCCTTCACTCTCCTCTGCTTCTTCCTCTCGAGTTGATAAACGCCTTTCTTTTCGTCTTGGCCTCGCTTATCGATATAGCTGCTTTCGAAGTCAATGCTGAGGTGACTACCTTCAGTGCAGTCGTTTTCAAGGTCGATGCTAACGCAACTGCTTTCGGTGCAGCCGCTTTTGAGGTCGAAGCCGATTTCGCAGCGACGGCTACTTTCTCCTTTGGCGGTGGCAACACGACTGATTCGTTCTCCTCATCACTCGAGATAACTACTATAACGACGATGTTTTTGTGCCCCTCGGTGGAATATCGTCGCTGTCGGTCTTTGCCAGCGATAGCACCGACGTGACGCTCTGTCACGTCGTGACACTCCTATGTTCAAAGCTTCTCAACCGCCCTTGCACGGTCATATGCCTTGCACACGGAATTCGACATATCCACAATGGCCAGTAGCGGATCGCTGTCAACCTCAACTTGCAGACCTCGTGCACACTATCAAATGGTGCACGCAGCCCTCATACTTGAAGTTGTGCCTCATCATGATCGCGCTTGCTGTTTTACATCATGCCATACTTAAGTACGATAGCAAATTTTCCCCAGCTTTTCCCGATCGTTACCCTGCCTCACTACTCTTCGAACCATTAATTGTTCTAGGATACCGCTAATGGACAGTTAGTATAAGCTCTTCGATGCGTTTCCGAAAAATGAATAACGAAAGTACTATACGACACTAGCATTTCTGGAACAAATCGCTGCGAAGCTCGGCCCTTATCTAGTTGAACCTGTTACGACACAACTATTAGCGCTGGCTTAAGGAATCATCGTTGTTGGTTGCCTACCAGCGAGGAACCAACAGAACCACCAGTGAGTAGTGTTCCTCTCAAATTCGATCATGAACAAAGTCAGAGCCAGGAAAACATACAGACGGCCACACTATAACTTTTTGTGCCCTTGCGACGCCGGCCATCCAGCGTACCATGTATTTTGATTCCAATTCTGAATCCCCTTCGATGCTGACTGCCGAGGAGGCTGGGGCTCAATTCCCAATGCAACCTGAGGGATCAATTCTGAAGCACGAATTTAAGGGCCACGAAGCCTATTACGTTTGGGCCATTGTCTTCTTGCATGACAACTTTCACATCGTGAGTGGTTCGTAGGATTGCACGATGCGCAAATGGAACTGTGACACAGGACTTGTTGCCGGGGAACCATTGAAAGGCGATGGAGGGTCAATATATGCACTGGCACTTTCACCAGACGGAAAGACAATCACGTGCGGGAGGGAAGGCGGAAGCGTTCAACGATGGAATATAGAGGGAAATATGATTGAAGGTGTATGGACGTGTCATAGCGGGGTAGGTCGCTGTCGTGGTCTCCCGGCGGAGACCATATTGCAAGCGGCCGGTTCGATCATGGAACAATTCTGATCCGAAATGCAGAAACTGGAGAATCGAGGTGGGCCCAATCAAAGCAGAGTAGGACATGGTGCTTGCTGTTGCATATTCACCTTCAAGTGACAGAATCGCATCAGGCGTTAGGACCAACTCGATTTGCATTTTGGGACACGAAGACAGGCAAGCTTGCCGTCGGCGCAATCGAAGGACTCGAAAATGGTTGGCTTGTGACCCGTGTGGTCTGGTCGTTGGACAGCACAAAATTTTACTCTGCCTCCCGCAAATATCTTTTTGACAGTATCACAGGAGGATCGCAAAACCCCTTGGCATGTGTCTCGAGATGGGAGATACCTCGCACATGGCGGAGAGGACAACGTCATCACCCTGTGGGATAGTGAAAGACATAGCTTCTGAGCTTCCAGTACGTGCTTTCATACCCATACCTTTAAGGTGGCAAGCTACACAGCAGGACACTCTTCTGGTCCATCCCACGCCGCATTCGTCCCGCTGTCTCTGCCTGCTACCTCGTAATTTTACTTTACCAATAGAGTTTCGTCGTTTCAGATTATATGTCAATCTCACGATGTGCTCGATTCTACTTTTATGCCCCGCCCTATTAGTTTTCCTGTCCCTCACATGTGTGTCTGGCTACTGCTTCATTCAAAAGCAAACGACAAGTGGTTTGTACATATTCTACAAACATTTATAGGCACATATTTGTCCTGACAGGGCGCTTGTAACTTTGCCGTGCAGTTCCGTTGTGACATGCTCGATTGCCTGACTAAAAATCACCAAACTGATCTTCCTGGCTGTTCTGTTTGGGCACACCATAGTCCATTTGAGTATCACCAACCTACGTCGATGGTCAGGGCCCAAGCCATTCGAATAATGTAAAAGCAGCTATCGAGGAGACTTGTGACATTGGTGTAACCCCTGCGATAGTAATTCGAGCGCAGAGCATTGACAAGTCATAACATAGTCAAAGCGGCAGTGAGAACACTTGGAGGATGACAGCTTCGCAAGAGCAGAGTCTAAGGTCTCAAGGGAATTGGCGTCCTGCTTGTGTGATTGTCGGATGACTCTCGTACCTCATATTGGACTTTTGACCAATAACCCAGTCTCCCATGAAGGAAGACAGTCGCTACTTATAGATGCGCAGCATTCTAGATACCAAGCGCCTAGAGCTTCACTGGTGTTATCTTTGTTCATTGCAAAAAGTCCGAAGCAGTGGCAAAAGAAGAAAAATTATTGAACGCCGAGCAATCTGGAGCGATGCTACGAAGGAATCGTGATCGGTTGTTGGTCCCAAGGTGGATTTCCGTGCGTTACTTTTTATCGCCTACAAGTATGCATGTCGGGAAGGGGGGCCAAATATTGCATGCGATGGAAAGGGAACAACCACAATTTTCCCAGCTTGGCGTTATATTTCTATCGGTATTAAGTGGAATACTTCGATCAAGAGAAGCATACCATGCAAGACGCTCTGGGCTGATGTCGTGAGCTAGTCGCCGAAATCACAATGCCTCATTTCGCAGTCAAGGTCATGATAAGCCGTCGTGAAAGTATGATGAGTTACTGAATTGACCTGCGACGGGAATGTTAGAAGCAACGTATCAGGGAAGCTTGTTGATGATTGCTTACCGGCAAAATGAAAGCCCTGGAGACAAAGAGCTCTAGACTAGGAATGTTAGTAGAGACCCATCCTTGTCTACAGCCTATTTAGAAGGGTATCTGGCGAGCTCTAGACTTAGCTTTGACCGACATATTTGCGTGATTTGAAATGTTGAAAGCCCGAGGTAGCACGCGATGAAGCGCGGAGTCCACGGACCTGTGAGGACTGTGGGCTACTGTGGTGCGCATATGGCAAAGCAGGTTAGCCATGAGAGTACTATCCCACCAGATAGATGTTACCTACGAATAAACGGAGTTCGCTAAGTTGAGAGTTGATCGTCGGAGTGAGATTTGGTTCGTGTCGCGTGGTAGAAGTGATCCGTTGCAGGGAAATTGTGTGGTCCGGTAATGACGCAACACATGGGCATTCATAGCTGTGGTCTGGCACAACTTAGATGGGAAGATCGACGGGTTATCATATTATTGGGTTGACCTGAAGATATAAAGTTCAGAGGTAAGCTAGAATGGCATAGACGATAAGGTTTACGCTCTCGACTAAAGGTAAAATAAGCTGCTACTATAGCCTGCTATAGAGCTTGTCGTTGTCGTTGTCGTTGTCGAATGACTTGATGAGGGCCGATGTAACGGAAAGTAGACAGGGTTCAGGGCTGGTGGGAGCAGGTGAGAGCTGAAAGGAGCTGAATCTAGGACTGGCTGCCACGTGTGTGGGACCGTGTTGTTGGGTTGCCATGTCATAAACCAGGTTTGGGTTGGAACGTGGTTCCCAGCCAGCAAAAACAATAGTCCATCGATTTTACAAAGGTCCTATCAAGATACTCATCGTCATCATCGTCGACGACGACGACGAGCTCGACATTAAATGGACCCAGCTACCTATCATCCTATCACAGCTGGCTACGGCTACCCTGACCGTGACAGAGGATACCATGAGAGGGACAGATTGTAAGTCCTCTTCCAGCGCTCCCACTTCACACAGGAAAAGATCGTTCCAATGCTACGGTTCCGCCCACAACTAAGGGCATCAAAGTTAAACGTTCATCACCGTTCAACCTTCGTATCAGATAACTTACTTCCATTTCCCTCGCTAAACCGTCTATCATCTTTCTCTTGACTAACATGTTCAATCGTCCGCACAGGGAATATGAGCTTACCGTCAGGCAGGAGCCAAAACAGGCCCGTATGTGTGGTGTAGGAGGTAAGTAGGCTGCCTTTATCTCTTCTCACACGAGCTCATCCTCGCTTAGCTGACCGACGTCCAATCGACCCACCTCCCATAATTCAACTTCGCGTTATCGACCCACAAACTCGACAACCTCCTTCTCCAGCTCGCCTGGACGGTGACGACTCAGACCCAAGCTATGCTCACAGCTTCCTTCAAAACCCTTATTACTTCATGTTTGCAAGCCTTGCAAAACCTGACGACGACACTGAACTACATTGGCTCAAGGTCAGTATGTTGCTGTCATCACAATCTCTCTCTGATTGCGAGCTGTTAGGATGGGAAAACACGGTGTACAACTGGTTCAGTTGTCTCCTCCCTCTACCACCTCAAGGATACCGAAAATCGCAACGAGGATGCTGGCTTTTTCGTCTTCCCCGACCTAAGCGTTAGAACCGAGGGTTCTTATCGTTTGAAGCTCAGCCTCTTCGAAGTTGTCGGGTAAGTTCGCTGACTAACCACCTACTACCCACGTCCCTAACTTCTCCTCAGCAACACCGTCCGCCACTGTAAATCGATATACTCTGCGCCATTCTATGTCTATACGGCAAAGAAATTCCCTGGTATGGAAGGTGAGCCTAAGGTGTAATAATGGAAATTAATTTCTTAACGCCTTCTTTGCTAATTATTCATGGCATAACTGACCTGCGCTCATCAGAATCCACACCTCTTTCATGTTCGCTAGCCGACCAAGGCATCAAGATCCGGATCCGCAAAGACATCCGTGTTCGCAAGCGTCCCATTGCTGCACTCGCCGCTCCCATCGATACCGAGAACAACAATAATGAAGACGATGAAAATGATACCCCGGTTTCTGCAGCTACTTCTTCTGGCCATTCCAAACGTCCTCGGCACGGCACTGTGTCTTCCAATGGTGCACCAGACTTGCAGACTCCTACCGGATCACTAGTGGGACTACCCGCATGGCCATCATCGACGAGCTTAGATCCCATGTTAGGTGCTCCAAGTGCACCAGGTGGTGTCGAACTTCCTGCGCCGACTCACCCTCCCCCATCTGCTCCTACAGGTGGGGCCATCCCACCGCCTCGTGGCGCCAGCTATGAAAGCTCGCGCGTGGGAGGTGCCATACCCCCGCCACCTGGGGCACAGATGATAGCCCCACCTACAGCAGCCGCGTATGAGAATTCCCGCAGCGCACCACCGTCCGTTCCGTCTGCATCCTCCACCGTCTCTCAACGGCAAACTATGCATCCCCCTGCGCAGACTGCACCTTTTTCATCATCCACTCCCGTGTTCAACTCGCAAGGCAGAGTAACATATGAGGCTCCCCGCACTTCCACGTTTGATTCACCACGGTCTGCTTATGATGGCGGTCCCAATCAACGACCGCCGTTCGAGACTTCAAGGGGAGCATACGAACAGCCAGATCAGCGGGGATATGAAACCTCACGAACAGCGTATGAGCCTCCGCCACAGCGCACTGCCTATTCATCTGGTTATGACGGTCAGAACACGACATCCAACACTTTCCAGGAATCATATCCGTCCACTGGACAATACAGCAGTCAGCCATCTACCTCCAATCAATACCAGCATCCGCCTTCCTCATCTCACCCCCAATATCCTTCATCATCACGGTCTCAGTCGCAATATGGAGCACCTCCATCCAACACATACCCCACACCTACGCCATACTCACAATCACAGTCTAGATATGAATACCCACCCCAGCAGTCGCAGCAATATGCTAGTCCAAACGGGGATTCGTATTATGAGTCCTCTCCGGCTGCCTCGTCTGGAACTTCTCACAACCATGGACAACCATCCTACTATCCCTCCAGTCAGTCCTCCGCTCATACTCCATCATGGAATACCCCTACTCCTCCCGCCAATCCACAACCCTACTCATCATCCGCACCGTCTCAGACCCAATCGTACGAGTTCAACCATCAACAACCCTACCCAAACTCTAGTGCAAGCGACTTCTACCAACCATCCAATTCGACCCACTCCCAGGCCCAATCCCCTCGCGTTACCTCTCCAGCCCCATCTCGATACGCAAACCAACCGTACACTGGTCCCTCTACCGAACAAGCCTATCCACGGCACCAACAGTCTGCGTACGTCTCCTCATCCACCGGAGGGTACAACCTCCCCCCACCTCCGCCTTCCCAGCACCCAACCGCAGGCTCTCACCACGAATGGCCCGCGGCCACGTCCGCATCTACATGGAACAACCCTAACTCCATATCCACAGCTAGCGAGCATGGGCTTATCCAGCTCGCACCGCTCCGCCAACACCCTTCGTCTTCAACCCGTCAGCACGCGTCTTCGTCCTCGTCGTCCTCATCCGATGCGTCGTCGCCCGTGGCTGGGAATGCGAACGCACCAGGTGGAGGTGGGGGCGGAGGTGGGGGAGGGGCATACCCGCTGATCCAACTGTCTCGTGCGCCGTTTGAGCATGATGCGCGGGTGGGACCGCAGGGGAAGAAAAATGTATTGAGCATCGGAAGTATTATTTCAGACGGCGCCTAAGTGGTTGCGTTTGGATGGTTTGGATTTTAAGCGCGACGAGCGCTTTTGTATATCTCTGTAGTTGGTTAGTGATACCGTATGCCTGTTACTCGATCCCTTTTTCTTCGTTCGTTTCGTTCGTTCATGCCTTGTCGTTGTTGCTGTCAACTGTGGTTACAATTGTTTTTCTTCCTTTCGTTTGTTCTTCTGTCCAACTGTACAGTTGAATCGCTGTATCAATAATATTCGTCGCCATTTCTGATGCAACGTGATGAAGCATCATCTTCTAGACGGTCTACTCGTCTGTATAGAAGAAGATGAGAAAGCGGCAGTCATTTAGGACACGCTTTGGTGTTTCTTCGGGTACAGCAAGCGGATAACTACAGTGGAGATATCAGATAACCATGGAGGCCACGTACGTCACGGATAGCTTTGATGAAGAGTAGCAATCTCACGCCAAAGCTCGAGAGGCAACACTGCACTTCTGATTTTGGATGGTGCATCTTCGGCCCTATCTGATAGTAATACATGGCTCCGCCTACCGCTAAAACTTCGGAGCTCGTACAAAGAGTGCGGGGCCAGTGCAGTTATGGCCGACCTAGGAAAATCTGCGTAGAAAAATCCGGATGGGCTAAACATCGGCGCGCATCTGTTCAAGGGTTATCAGTTCCTCCTCAACGCATTGGATGATCTGCACTTACATTCCTCAAGTTCGCAGCCCTGCTTATAATTTTTCATGTCTGCCTCCCTGGATAGAAGGATGAATCCGTGCGATACTCCTAGCCGATGTCACTATACATTGTCATGATATGACCGTATACTCTGACTCTTCCCAGTAGATCGTGAACTGGAATCCACAGTGTCTATAGGGTGGGTACGTATCTCCTCGGTGATTGTGACCTGAATTGGTCGAGCGAAAGTGGGTCCCATAGTGATTACTGCCTCGGAACGTGTATTTCTCTGCATCAGGCCAAAGCTGATACTGGCGATGAGAAAAAGAGGAGTCAAGGTCTAGAAGAATGTGAGACCAGAAAGAAGGAGAAGGGTAAAGTGCCCACAGAAATCTGAACAGCAACACCAACCCCTATGATACCAGCGTTGCTGTCGATCTGGAACAGAGCGCACACTACCACAACACTAGCGGTGTAGATTGCACCGGATTCGATTATAGTATATATGGCAGCTTTGTATGCGTTGCTGCTAGTTAAACCATTCACATTTCGGCTCGCGCGCCAAAGGCGATATGAGATTCCGGACGTCACACTGATAGTGAGTGCAAGATCGAGCGCGCAACTAGCTTTACCCAAAGCTAGGATAGTATTTGAGATGTGACCGAGCTCGATTGGTATCAAGACCCATTCCACGATACTAAGGGCTAGCGGGGGGGGACGGATAATATTAGCGCCCAATTTGATAGCCAACTTGAGTTAACAAGCCTACTGAATTGACCGGTTTCCAGAGTAACCTAGAGGTATCGCGACTGGTGAAAAGCGCAACAGATAGAATGGAACCAGATATCTTACCATGACAAAACCAAGGATCCGGTTGTAGTTATAAACCACAAGAAGCCTCCAGATCTATTGCCACGTGTTAGGTTCAACACGTCCACAAGCCCATGTTCACTCACTAGCAGTATATTTAGACCGAAAGCCTGAAAGAAGGAACAACTTGAATGAGGCGCGATTCACGACAAAAACATGATACCCACATTGAGAATAACCAATCCCGTCATCGCCCTCGTCAAGCCCGTGTACTGGAGCAAGTATAGGCTACTTCCGTCGGGGACGGAGATTACAGCAGGATTTGTGAAAGCCTGCAGAGCGACAATAAGGCAGATGATGTTGTGTGCTGTCGCGACCGAAATGTGGTAAATGCATGAGCTAGCATTGATCCTGATCGAAAGGTGAATGGTGGCGAGTGATTGAACAAGTAATACTACGAACCAATGCACCTTTTTGTGCCCACTAAACAGGGCATACATACATACGACAAAAAGCACACAGCTGTCGATGCCTAGTGTAAGCCTTCCCCTTGCTTCTAGTCCGAGTACGAACTCACTTGACTCCTGTCGGGCGGATTATTAGCATTGACTCTTCTACGCTGCCCAGCAAAACGCATACCATAAACTATAGACTCTAACCAAGCTGCGATTAAGAACATGCGGTTAACGGCTGGAATTGACATGATCGCCTGAGGCTGGTAACTTTGAGGCGAACATTCTGAAACTCATGTCGAAGTTGAAGCTCAAATAATTATTTCAGTGGATATGATATGATGATCGAAGTGAGACAATCGCGGTCTTGGGATTCAGATCTCCGCTCCGACTCTTGGCTCCAGATACAACTATCATGCACCCCCTCTCCTTCAACGTAGAACAAATGCATCGGGCTTTATTTGTCTCGGAAGTCCTCCTGGAGATATTCATCAATTTGAATCAGCTCCCAACCACAGAGGGCTGGACTCAATCTCTGACGCAGAGATCCCTTGCAGCCCTTGCCAGGACATGCAAAACCTTCCACGAGCCTGCAATGGATTTGCTTTGGGCTAACATGCCTGGGTTACGACCACTGTTGGGCTGTGTGACGAGGTTACATTCAATGATATATGATCCTGAGACCAAGGTCAGTGCGGGGTATTGAAAGCAAGGCTCATTGTTCGGTTCGGTTCGGTTCGGTTCGGTTCTTTCATTCGTTCGCTGATCGAGCATCTAAACGCAGTACTCCTGGTCTCAGTGCGTCGACCCATTAGCTGAGCACGAGTTCCATGAATTTTTGCGTCATTCGGCGCGTGTACGCAGCATGACCATATCATCCAACACATATTTTCGCCTTCTTACGGCCCTCCCCATCGAGACATGCGTATTCCCAGGACTGATCTCATTATCCTGGATGGTTCAACGCACGAATATTGGAGATTTGCACTTTTTCCTGTCCCCTACGCTGCTCAATTGTTCTGTGTCGGAATTCCATTCAGATTTGACACATATCGGGACACGTTGTGCTGCCCTGGAGGCAATAACCCTCCTGGAGGATAGCGGCACAGTGCAGCTGTCTGCAACCGTCCGTTCATGCAAGCGGCTCAAATATCTGGAATGTCCACCGCTTGACTCGGCAGCGTGGATGCACCTCTCCACCGTCCCCACCCTTCTCAAGGTGAAGATTGTCGCATCACGCATTATTCATTTCCCCTTGGACAATCTCAATTTTGCAACTTTCCTCAACCTCACGACTCTTTGCTTCCGCCGAATGGAAGTGGCAGCTGTTGTCACAATCATGCAACATTTTGAATTTCCCTCGCTAAAAGAGTTCGAGATGCACGTCCGTGTTTTACCTTGGGCAGAGGCTGAGCAACTTTGTCGTGCACTGTCACAGTGCAAAGCAAACCAGACCCTTGAACATATATGTATTTCTTCCCGCGATAGAATTCCGCAGCACTCAGGCGACCCTTTAACAGCAGTTAGACAGTTTCTTTGCTTTACGCAGCTGCGAACGCTAAGACTATCTACTCATTGCTTCATCTACCTCGACGATGACCTTCTTCTTGAGGCCATGACAAGTTGGCCGTACATTCGCTCCCTGTCATTAGATGACTGGCATATTTGTCCACCTACCGTTACATTCCGTGGGTTGATCGCGGCGCTCCGCCTATGCCCATACTTGCAATACCTGCAAGTACCGGTCGACTTTCGGAATATTGACATCGGTCCTGAAGCCAAGTTATTTCAAAACACCTCCCTACAAAATTTGACTATAGCCTCATCTGAGCCCAAGGAGACGGATTCGGAAGCTGTCGCTCGCATCATTTACTCCGTGCTTCCTGCCGTCGAGCAAGTTATGCGTGGAAACGGCAACGTACGGTTGTGGAACAACGTCAACAGGCATCTCGAACTCCTTAGAAACAAATCTTCCTCGGCGTCTGGCCACTTTATCACAGGAGCAGCATCACAGACCTGAGTTCAGGGTATGCTCATGTTTCAGGAATTGTCAAAGTTACGGTCGGATATTCCGATAGGTAGAAAAAGAGAAAGTCGGGGCCGGAATGGCTATCGATCAGCTGCACTCAAATATTTGTTTCGAGGGCTTAGATTGAAACATACCGACCGCTATATACTAGTATGTGTATATATGTAAATATCTTCGACGTCTGTACATATGTCAATGATCTACCAAATCGTTCAACTGAACTAGTACTCAGAACAAACTCTGAAGTAATACTTCACCGATTGACCTACCGCTGTAGAATTACGGTGCGCCACGCTTTATTCATCTCTTTTCATCAGTTCGTTCACTGAGTACTGATCATCTAAGCCCTCGAACAATGATTATCGGAGGATGAGACCCGTCAAATTTTGCATCACTCCAAGTCCTCGTTGGACGTGCGTATTTATATCGTTGGACTGGCGAAACTGCTCACTGCAGTGGTAGCATCCGGATAGCAACCCTTCCTGTCCCCTGCGCTGCGCTAATGTTGAGCTCTTCCCTCACATGTGAAATCGACTCATCGACAACGACGCAGTGGCTGGAAATATGCATACTCATTGACATCAACCTCCTGATATTTTCAAACTCAGCTACTTACTTGTACTCGCTACTCGCTACTTGCTCGCTACACTATCGAAGATCTGATGCATCAGGCTTTATGTGTCTCGGAAATCCTCCTGGAGATATCCAGTCATCTGACTGATCATGAAGTCTTTCACCAATTCTTAAGCTCAAGCTGGACTTTTAAATCACCAATGCGGAAATCTCTTACAGCGCTCGCCAGCACATGCAAAACCTTCCACGGGCCTGCGATGGATTCGCTCTGGTCTAATATCTTGGGGTTAGAACCGCTATTTAGCTGTGTGACGAGGCTGCATCCAATATTAACATACGATCCTAGTAACGAGACCAATGTCAGCGTGGATTATTTTTGTTCGTTCGTTCGCTGACCGAGTATCTAAACACAGTACTCCCGGTCCGCTTCCTGGTCTCGGGGCGTTGACCCATTAACCGAGCATGAGATCCATCAATTCTCGCGTCATTCTACGCGTGCGCGCAACATCTACATGCCAACCCTGACTGGCATTCATTTTCACCTTCTTACGGCCTTCCCCGTCGAGACATGTATGTTCCCGCAACTGCTGTCGTTACGCTGGGGTGAAGGCATGAATACCGCACCCTTGCACATTTTCCTGTCCCCTACGCTGCGCCATTTGGTTACATTGGACCTTCATTCAGATTTGAAATATATTGGGACGCGTTGTGCTGCCCTGGAGGTGTTAACGGCGTATACCTACCAGGATGCCAGAAGCCCAGTCCAACTGTCTGAAATAGTCCGTTCATGCAAGCGGCTCAAACATCTGGATTGTCATCTGCTCGATTCCGCAGGATGGATGCACCTCTCCACCGTCCCTACGCTTCTAACGGTGCAGTTTACCGCATTGTACACTATCCATGGCGTGTTGGGGTGGGACAAGCTTGATATTGCACCTTTCCTCAACCTCACTACTCTTTATTTCCATGGAGGAGACATGGAAGACATCCTCGCGATCATACATTATTCCGAATTTCCCTCGCTAAAAACGTTCAAAATGGAGATCAACGTTTTACCTTGGGCGCAGGCTGAGCAGCTTTTTTGTGCACTATCACAGTGCAAAGCAAGCCGGACCCTTGAAGATATCGACATTACTACCTATGGTCGAGTGCAGGAGGACGCAGACAACTCTTGGACGGCAGTTAGACAGTTGGTTTGCTTTACGCAACTGCGAAGGCTAAATTTATATGCTCATTGCCCCATCTACCTTGACAATGACCTTTTTTTTGAGGCAATGTCAAATTGGCCGCACATCCACACCCTTTTTTTATTGTGGCAGCATCCTTCTCCATCTACTACCCTTTCATTGGGGCAGTATCCTTCTCCACCTACTACCCTTACATTCCGCGGGTTATCCGCAGCGCTCCGTCAATGTCCCCACTTGGAAGACTTATCGGTATATATCGACCCTCAGAATGTCGATTTCGATCCTGAAGGCGAGTCATTTCAACACACGTGCCTGAAAAGTTTGAGTCTGGACTCGTCCGCGGAACTATCATCGGATGAGGAAGCTGTCGCTCGCATCATTTTCTCCATGTTCCCTTGCGTCGAACGAGTTTTCACTGGAGACAGCTATCCGTGGTTCTGGGGCGAGGTCAACACGTGTCTCGAATCTCTTAGAAAAGGGGCCTGCCTTAGCGCTTGGCCTGCGTAATGCAGGAGCAGCCCCACATGTCTGAGTTCAAGGTATACTCGCGTTCAAGAATTGTCAGTTGCCATTTCCTCCGCAATGTTAATCCCTTCCGTCAATCGAGTTGTGTTGCTAATCACTGGGCACTTCGCTTGCGTCTGGGACGAGGTCAATAGGCATCTGCAGTCTTTTTAGATCAATGACCTGAGTTCGAGATATACTCATGCTGGGGCAATTGTCTATATTGCATTTGATATCATGCCTTAGTACCCTGCTGTCGTCGCCGTTTGCTATGGTTGCAATGCAATTGTGTTCTCCTTTCTGACGTCGGATTGTCAAGTCATAGGTTCCTGTCACGCATGTCAGTTGTTCGCATATGAAACATGAAGCATCTTCATGCTACGAGTAAGAAACCGAACCAATCCCATAAGTACTCAGACAACAGCCACGCAAGATGGATAGAATCAATTGCTACACCTTTTCCTCCCATGGTTCATCCCGCAATGAATTTACAGCTGGAATCTATGCCCGAAGTCCAGACTTGTCTTCTGCACTGATGCTATACAATTGCATCACCTCGATGATTTTATTCAAGGTATCGCGATCCGCGCGTTCCAGGAGTGTCAATCCCCTATCATACACCTGAATCCGACACCTGCCGCGATTGGTACTACGTTGGAAGCCGCAGGTCCTGCCAGGACAGACATGATGCCCACAATAGTACCCATCATCGAGAGCGCAACAAAATTGAACACCGAGTGAGATGAAATTTCATCGTCACGTCATAAAACAACCTACATATATGTAGTCCTGCGGGGATCAGCCGTAAGTCCATCATCTAGCTTATCGACCAGTACTGTGCATAGATCATATCAGAATAGATGCGATGACGGTACATAAACGAGACATTATAGGATGAGGGTCACGGAAATGCCACGCAGTGACAATGTCCGTGTGAAGCACACTCAGACAGTCCCGCGTCCTATGGTTTTTGAATGCTGTGCTTGATGCCAGCGCCTTCTGATATCCTGTAACACATTAAGATTCAGTTGTGTTCTGTCATCACTGACATGGAATCAAGACAGGTTTCTCTTGCCGACGCTGAAGATACGTAAATCGCAAGACAAGAGCCAAGTAAGTAAGGCTCACTCAATTGACGACTTTATATTGAGGCCAGGGTCTACTCGCTGGGCGATGGGGGTCGTCACCAACGCATCAGCCGGAACATGCTGACGGACATGGCTGTGCTGGTTAATTTTAGACGCACGCATGAAACGGCCAGAATATTAATACCCACAAGAGATCACCGCGTGAGGTATATCAGGCCCTGCAAGTTTCTGATGAAGACATCTTGTAGCTCTGGCATCTGCTTTATTTTCTTGATGTCATCCTTGCTCAATTCTTCAAGATAGGAGTTACCCAGAGTACGATTGACGCGGTCGAGGAGCATATCGGAATTTATTGAGAACGACAATGACAGGGACTTTAACCAAAAGGTGAGTTACCACCTGCGAAGGGCGATAGTCATCGGTCAACGTACTGTTTCCCAGTTTTTCGTCGCGCTTCAATGTGAGGAATGTCTCTGTGCCGGTCTCCAATAAACGCCCGCATGTACGGGGTATTTCAAAGCAAATCCTTGCATGCATGTCATCAGCTCGCCACACAAACTCATAAAGATGGAACCCCCACCAAACGGCGTGCAGTTGATCTTTCAAATCAGGCATTTCTCTCCGACAGTTAATGAAATCTTGGCCGACTTTGAGGTTGTCTTTTCCCCTGGTTCAAATCATTTGCTATCATGGAGAACGAATTTATCGTTCTGTGGTGAGATGAACTCGTGGTCTATGGTGACCTCGCCTGGTTTATTGTGCAAAGCGGCCCATTGAGAGTATGAATAGCTGCACGAGTTGCAGCGTCGTGAGCAGCCCACCGCACTTTCTACTCTAAATGCGCAATTGATCAGTGAAGTCTCGCCGACGCCGGTCTATTGGACGCACGTTGTCAGCACATGGTGAGATCAACGAAAAAAAAATTACATTTCCTATCACCAAAATTCGGAACCTTGGGATTGTCGTATCAGCAAGAATGACGCTTCATGGTTATCCTGACTCACCGAGAACATATTCGAATGATTTCATCAGTGTTAGGAAGCTCTGTGTTTGCACCGAAAGGAGAGTCAGACTGATCAGCCTGTTAGTCTACGGCTTAGACGAGATTGGATGCAAGAGGCGGATCCTTACTTCGGTTGCCGTATTCCCGGAAAGCTCGACAATGATCGTGAAATTTTGGTGAACCTTGTGTATTCTGTTCGAGTCTGTCAGCAATCAAGACGAGAGCGTAGTAATTATGCTTACTTTGTGGCTCAGGTTCTCCACTTGCACCAAACACGCGGAAGATATCTTCAGTACCAAACTGAATGTCTTTAACGGCCTTGATTCCAAACCTCTTGTTTTATACACGTAAGGAAAACACATCCCTAATAGAAAGCTTCCTATGATTAAAACAGTTAAGACGAGTACATTTGTCTGGTTCAAGTGCCTACATGGGGTGAGAAAAGTTGCAAAGTCTTTCCTGGTGCACATTCAACCGGTGCGTGCAACTTGCCGATCCGTACTTCAGCAGACTACATTCTTTGCGGCTTGCTGAAATCAACGGAGACACCTATGTGATATATTCAGTGAAGTTGACCGTTAAGCTGATGCCTGGAGTTGTGTACCAGATATATGAAGAGCACAGGGAACTGTTGGTGCGTGAGGGGGGTTGACTATGCTCAGGCTGATGGAAAGTTACTAGGTAATAGGAAAGACGCAGGAAAAGTCACGGTGACGGTAGATTTATGTGGAGTGTGGTCAGCTGCGCCGGGGGTAAACGTTTAAACTCTAGTCTCACCTAGTACTACATGCATCATGCATCATGGTTCAGCTGGCTGTTTATATCCAGCGCCATGGCACGGGTCTTTATCACTATGTCTATATATATACATGGTAATTCAAATAATGTTTGATCCTATTATAGAACCCGCAATACACGGAGGACAACCTTACATTAATATGCCCATTGCCTATTAGATCGACTGTCAAGAGCGCTCACAGAGTTCAAACTTCACACACTGAAGTCTGCGGTGATTATAAGCCTGCCCTCAGTGCTGAACAATTCTCGGACTCCCGGTATCATCATTTACCTTCATCCATGGATGCTTCAAAGATAAAAGAGAAAATAGATCGCTTTCGAATCCTCATCATAGGAAGAGCGAATGCAGGAAAAACGACCATCCTAAAGAGGGTGTGTAATACACAAGACAGCCCAGAAATATATAACCGCTATGGGAGAAAGGTGCGCATCACGATGTTAGTACGATACTGATATATAGTGATGACTGTCCCACCGACATCAGATCGATGTCGCTGTTTTGACGGCATCGAGACAGGTAACATGTACTATCATTAGTTGGCAACATGAACTGACGTGTCCTCAGCGTGGAGAGCACAATATCGAGAACGAAATGGTGTTCCGCAACAACCCAGGATTCATTTTTCATGATTCACGCGGTTTTGAAGCAGGCGGCGAATCTGAGTACAACAAGGTGAATGCATTTATTGCAGGCCGGTCGAAGAAAGGAGATTTAAAGGATCGAATTCATATGATATGGTAATTGGTCAACTTGGCGACATGCACTAGCTCACTCTTTGACATAGGTATTGCATACCAATGGATGAGGAAAGTAGGTGTTTCACCGAAGGTGAACTCAAATTTTTCTCTCACTGTGACACCGGGAGCAGTAAGCTTTCGCATCTGTCTTGTTGTTGACCGATTCGTAACTTTGATCCTCAGTTCCAGTGATCGTATTATTCACCAAATTCGATGCCCTATATGACGTTGAATTCGCACGACTGATGGAGAATGGAGCATCAAGGGAAGATGCTAGGAGGCTGGCCCCGAAGCATGCTGAGGAGACATTCGCGAATGGGCCTCAATTGAAGTTTCTATACCACTCCAAGGACATCCTACACCCTCCAAAATGTCACATATGCCTCCCTGGTAAGCTGTGGATAGTCAAATTATGATACATGATAAGTGTTGATCAATTAGACATGGACAAGGATGATGCTGATTGCGGACTACTCATCGAACGGACCGCTGGAACTCTGGACAATGAAGCGCTGAAGGAGTTATTTGTCTCGACTCAGCAGACCAACATGGAGCTCTGCATGAAATATGCGGTTGAAGTGTAACTACCCATAATTTCATTTGCCTGCCGCGAGCGTTATTGACTATCATCCAGCACACTTGCAAAACTTGTTGCCTCTGATGAGAAAATCTCACCCCAAGACACAATAGCGAGATTGGGTTCCTGGTTTCCACATATTCGGGTAAGATTATGGCAATGTTTGAAAGTTGCTCTCATTTATGTTGGACATTTCCTTGCAGGCAGTACGTCGGTGTTGATCCTCCATTAAGCTCAAGCCATACTGATCTAAGTAATTGCCCACTATTTGCAGATGGTGAGTGTGTTGATCTTCCTTCGAGCTCGAGCCATGCTGATCGAAGTTATTGCTCACCGTTCGCAGATTGTGAGTGTGTTGATCCTCCTTCGAGCTCAAGCCATACTGATTGAAGTCATTGCCCACGTTCGCAGTCTGTAAGTGTGTTGATTCTCCTTCGATCTCCAGCCATGCTGATCGAAGTCGTTGCCCACTATTCGCAGCTTGTGAGTGTGTCGATCTTCCCTCACGCTCGAGACATGCTGATGAAGTCGTTGTCCACTCTTTGCAGTCTGTGAGTGTGTCGATCCTCCTTCGAGCTCCAGCCATGCTGATCCGAGTCATTGCCTACCGTTCGCAGCTTGTGAGTGTGCCGATCCTCGTCCGAGCTCCAGCCATGCTGATCCGAGTCATTGCCCACTGTTTGCAGCTTGTGAGCGTGATAATCCTCCTTCGAGCTTGAGCCATGCTGATCGAAGTCATTACATATTCGCAGCTTGTGCGTGTTGATCCTTCTTCGAGCTCGAGCTATACTAATCGGAGTCATTGCCCATTGTTTGCAGCTTGTGAGTGTGTTGATCTTCTCTCGAGCTCGAGTCATGCTGATCGAGGTCGTTTCCCACTTCCCAGTGGGTGAGTGTGTTGATCCTCCCTCGAGCTCGAGACATGCTGATTGACGTCGTTGCCCACTCTTCGCAGCTTGTGAGTGTGTTGATCCCCCTTCGAGCTCGAGCCATACTGATCGGAGTCGTTGCCCACTCTTCGCAGGCCGTGAGTATGTTGACCCTCCTTCGAGCTCGAGCCATGCTGACCGAAATTGCCTACTGTTCAAAGAGAGTGAGCGCGTTGATTCTCCTTCGATCTCGAGCCATGCTGATCAAAGTCATTGCCCACTGTTCGCAGATTGTGAGTGTGTCGATCCTCCTTCCAGCTCGAGCCATGCTGATCGAAGTCATTGCCCACCGTTCAAAGAGAGTGAGTATGTTGATCCTCCGAGCTCGAGCCATGCTGATCGAAGTCATTGCTCACTGTTCGTAGTCTGTGAGTGTATTGATCCTCCTTCGAGCTCGAGCCATGCTGATCGAAGTCGCTGCCTGCTGTTCACAGATTGTGAGTGTGGTCATCATCCCTCGAGTTCGAGCCATGCTGATCGAAGTCGTTGCCCGCTGTTCACAGATCGTGAGTGTGGTCATCATCCCTCAAGTTTGAGCCATGCTGATCGAAGTGCCCACTGTTCGCAGCTTGTGAGTGTGGTGATCCTCCTTCAAACTCGAGCCATGCTAATCGACGTGATTGCCCACTGTTTGTAGTTTGTGAGTGTGTTGATCCTCCGAGCTCGAGCCATGCCAATCAATGTCATTGCCTGCTGTTCATAGAGAGTGAGTGTGTTGATCAGCCTTCGAGCTCGAACCATGCTGATTGTAGTCATTGCCCACTATTGGCAGGTTGTGAGTGTGTCGATCTCCTCTCGAGTTCGAGACATTCTGATCGAAGTCGTTGCCTGCTGTTCGCAGCTTGTGAGTGTGATGATCCTCCTTCAAGCTCCAGCTATGCTGATCGGAGTCATTGCCTGCTGTTCATAGAGAGTGAGTGTGTTGAACCTCCTTTGAGCTCGAACCTTGTTGATCGAAGCTGTTGCCCATTCTTCGCAGGCTGTGAGTGTGTTGATGCTCCTTCGAGTTCGAGCCATGCTGATCGTCATTTCCCACTGTTCATAGAGAGTGAGTGTGTATCCTCCTTCAAGGCTCAAGCCATGCTGATTGAAGTCATTTCACATTGTTTGCAGTCTGTGAGTGTATTGATCTTCCCCTGATCTCAAGCCATGCTAATCGAAGTCATTGTGCACTGTTCACAGTCTGTGAGTGTGTTGATCTTCGTTCGAGCTCGAGCTATTCTGATTGAGGTCATTGCGCAGTCTGTGAGAGTGTGTATCCTGATTCAAGCTCAAGCCATACTGATCCGGGTCATTGCCCACTGTTTGCAGCTTGTGAGTGTGTTGATCCTGCTTCGAGCTCGAGTCATGCTGATCGAAGTTATTGCCGACTGTTCACAGAGGGTGAGTGTGTCTATCCTTTCCGAGTTCAAGCCTTGCTGAATGAAAGAATTTCCGATCCATTGGTAGAATGTGAGCATATTCATCTTCCACAGACGTTGAGCTATACTTAGCGAACAAATTGCTAATCTGTTGATAGCTTGTGAGTGTGTCCATCCCCTGCCGACCTACCACCTTGCTTATTGTGCCATTCCGTTTTCAGAGTGTGAGTATGCTCCGTCGACCTCGAGTCATGCCGACCGAAAATATTACTGATCTATTGACAGGTTGTGAGTAAGCTCATTCACCGTTGTGGTTGAGTTATCCTGATGAAGACATCGTCTATCTGTTCACAGTCTGTGAGTGTGTTCATCTGCCTTCGATCGAGCCTTGCTCACCAATGACATTCCTCATCCATTAACAGCAAGTCAGTGTGTTGATTCCCCGTCGAGCTCGAGCTCTGCTTATCACTAGCATTGTACATTCCTTAACAGATTGTGAGTGTTTAATCATTGAGCGTTGCTCATAAATGACATCACCGATCCTTCGATAGGAGGTGAGTTTGTGCATCCTCCTTTGACCTTGGGCCACGCTGACCGAAGATATTGTTCATTGACAGAATGTGAGTGTATTCATCTGCGGTAGAGGGAGATGATTTCCAACTTTCCATTGTGATTTCACCAGCTTCGGCGCGTTCAACGTGAGGAGATGGGGTCTAGGCTACTCTCTGTGGTATGTCCAACCGGTCACAGACCACACACACAGTTCTCATGTTGAAAAATTGCCAGGCCCCTGGCTCATCACCATTAGAGACAATCGTTCAGCTTAGCTCTGGTGAATTTTCAGGCGACGTTGCAATGAGCCCACTCATTATTGATCATTTAGCAACTGTCATCATTTTCGATCACTCTTTCTACATTTTTGACAAGCGGCGCTATCTTCAGGACCAGCAGAACTCTGTTCCCTCCTTTCTTGACGCTCTCGAGCAGTACATGGCGTCTCCGCAGGCAGCTGCTGTCAGGCAAGCTGTGAGCACTGCTGTTCAGGCATATCAAGACGCTGCGAGCTCGTCTACTCGGAAGGTGAAACAAAATGAGAGGATGGCGGAGTTGATGAAAGCAATTTTTGAAATCACTTTACGGTATCGCCTGCGTATGCATCTACTTTGATGATAGTAACAATCCCGCTGATCCGTTTACCTACAGCAAGACCTTAATGGTGGGCAACACATCACCACGTCGATGATGCTGGAGCGGAGCTGAAGTATTTCGGCGGTGAAAGCATGTGTCTCAAATGACCTGCCGAGGTGGTTTCAGGAGGTGGGGATGTATCAATTGTTGTACGATCATGCAATGTAGCGCTTTTTATGGAAAGGTGTGGTGTACACACACGCGGCTCATTGGTCGCCCATAGCTGAGACGGTGGCGAGCCCTACTGGGTCTCCAATAGCGCCTTGTTGTACCTCCCAAGTATCCGTGCTCCGATTGTATGTGGATCAAGGTCGTGTATCATCCGCGTACCATTCTGCTCCATATCTTTTCTCGACGTGCATCATTTTTAAAAAAAATTATGATAGACCTGACAACGTTAGTCGCTCTAGCTGGTAGACGCTAGATATGATCTCTCACAGGACTTGGCTGTTGGCAGATAACAGGTCACCAAGTCAAAGGTGGATGTGCTAATACATCGTACGTCAAGCGTTTGGCTACCACCCTGTGCATTCCACGGTCGGAGTCCCATCGTTCTTGTTTCCACTATACAGTCAATACTTATTCTAGGTGCAACATCTCGAACGACTGCTAGAGATGACGCCATAAATGAATAAGGAGAAGACAGATTGCAGACTATCTGCATAAACTTGTGGCGCTGGATGTCACCTATGCTATCATGGTCTCTGGTGGATACCATCTTTTAAATGAGGCATTTCTCTCCGACAGTCAATGAAATGCCGTACTATTTTGAGGTTATCTTTTCCCCCTGACTAACATCCTTTGCTAACATGTAGAACAAATCCACTGTTCTGTCGTGAGATGAACTTGTGGCCTCGCCTGGCTTATTGCGCGAAGCGGTCTACTGGCAGTATGAGCAGCCCACCGCATTTTCCACTCCGAGTCCAAATGCGCAATTGATCAGTGAAGTCTTGCCGACGCCGGTCTATTGGACGCACATTATCAGCACAGGCGTGAGATCAACGACCATTTGTTACATTTTATATCACCAAAATTCGGAACCTTGAGATTTTCTTGCGTCAGCAAGGCTGGCGCTTCATGGTTATCCTGACTCACCGAGGACAAATTTGAATGTCAGTAGTAGGTTGAAGCTTCTGGTTTTCATTAGAAGAAGAGCCAAACTGCTCAGCCTACCAGTCTATGGCTCAGACGAGTTTGGATGCAAGGGGTAGATCCTTACCTCGCTGGTTGCCATATTCCCGGAAAGCCCGACGATGATCGTGAGATGTTTGTGAACCTTGATGCATTCTATTCCATTCCGTCGGTCATCAAGGCGAGAGCGTAGCAATCATGCTTACCTTGTATCTCATGTTCTGTAATTGCACCAAACACGCGGAAGATATCTTCGGTATCGAACTGAATGTCTTTACCAGCCTTGATTCCAAACCTCTTGTGTTGTACACGTAAGGAAAACAAATCCTCAATAAAAAGCTTCCTGTGATTAAAACAGTTAATACGAGTACATTCGTCCGTATCGAGCACTTACATGGGTGGAGAAAATGTACGTTGCAAAGTCTGTCCTCCTGCACGTTCAACCGGCGCGTGTAACTTGCCGATCCGTATTTCAGCAGACTATACATTCTCTGCCGACTTGCTGAAATCTTCCGTTAAGCTGAAGCCTGGAGTTGGATACCAGAGATATGAAGAGGACAGGGAACTGTTGGGCCGTGAAGAGAATTGACTATGTTGATGGAAAGTTACTAGGTAGTAGGAAAGACTCTCCGTGCAGGAAATGTCATGGTGACGTTAGATTCATGTGGAGTGTGTGATCAGCTGCGCCAGGGGTGAACTCTAGCCCCACCCACTCGGAGCAGGGAAGACCGAATAGAAGGACGATTTCAACTGGAATTGGTTCCTTCCGGCCCCTCGTTGGTGTGTGTTGTCTCAAGGCCACAGGCCTCATGCATCATGGTTCACCTGGTTATTTGTATTCAGCGCCACAGTGGCATGGATCGTTATCTCTGTACAAGTTTTGTGATCGAGTCATAGGATCAAACGTTATTTGAGTTGCCATTACAAATTACGTATAGACATTATGAAATATGGAAAGCAGGACAGCCGTGCTCGTTTTGTCACTGTGACATTATCCATAATAGGTAATCACAACATGAGGACTCCGCGTACCGCATGAACCTCCTTCGATGAGTGTCGAGCACCCTGTTATGACTCCGAGCTAGCTCGGTTCCCTTAATTGCCTTTGAAAAAAATCCGAACACTAATAGATACCGAACCATTCCGTACTTCACAAAAGACCTCGAAAACCACGAAAAACAAAACCTTTCTCGGCTCCCTTGGCTCCATCTTCTGTAGTATATAAGGCGCTACCTTTCACCACATCCCCCAACAATGTGCCCTCTCAACGCGCTCGCCATGAACCACTTACCACAACCATCACATTCTTCGGTAAGTCCCAGTGCATCATACCGACTAATTCCTATACCAGCCGCGAGTGCATAAATATGCCCTTGTTCGATTCTCGAGACTAAAAGAGGTGTGCGTGGCTGTAGCACGTTGGTGCTGCGTCCAACTGGTTGTCGAGCACGGCCGAGTAGGACATTTTTTGGTCTTGGGATAAACACTGTACATTTACTTTAAAAATAAAACTGAAAACATATAGAGATTTCGTACCAGAACGATGGCGCTGTTTTCCAGTCACTTCGAAGTTGAAGAAGGGTAATAGGCTTTGAGTCCTGGCAGATGGCCGCAAATGCATTGATGAGTGTGAGCCGAGATAGTTAACAAAGTATGGCGCGATTTCAGCGTGGCCAAATGGTAGTCCGGTAATGGTAGTCCGAAAGGCAGTAAGCAACAGCTCAATATCAGGAACATCTCCTTGAACTAGGGATGGATGAGATTCACGCCCTCAACATCTGAGTCAAGTAAAAAATTACCTTCTGTTGGGAAGTCATGGTACGAGGATTCGAGCAGCGCCGTATGGTGTGTCTCGTTAAGGTTGACTGAAAATAATTAAGCAAGTAAGAAGAAACGGCTGAAATGAAAAACGTACTGGAAAATCTGCAGCGGTGGTCTCGAAAATGACAAACAACCTTTGTGTGACCAACCGCTGAAGTGACAAATCGTACTGGAGTGGGACGGTCGTGCGCGAGGCCACAAAAACACTCCCAAAAGCAGCGCCGCCGCATTAAGTATGCTGCAATTCCGCTGGGTACAATGCGGAGACCTCTGGAGATTGGACTATATAACTACGAGTGAGTATTTAAGCAGAGAAACAGAGACAAAATACATACTATGCAATCTCAACACATTGACGAGCGTCACGAGAGTAAATTACGAGCTCCGTACTGCTACGTTGAGCAGCGCAAGCCGTTGCAAACAGCGTGTTTCGAGCAGGCATGGTAACAGTAGTTCACGGGGAAAACCAAAGGAGTAGTAGCGAGGTAGTCACTGATGAGAGAGCTTGAAAATGGCTGGGTTTATATATCATTGTCAGTGCTTCAATAAGTTCTCGCAAAGTTCGTCAGTCACCTCCTGAACAGAACTCGGCAGACATTCAATGGCCGAAAAAATCTGTTGCCATCGTTCGATTTTTCAAATGTGCACTAAGATGGGGGAGTTTGAGTAGTGTGTGGGCATGGCCAGTGGCATCAAGGGGTCCAGATAGCAAATGCCGTCTGAAAAAAAAGAAAAAAAACATACCGGAAAACCTCCGTAGTGAATAATCAGTCTTCTCTCGACGCATTTGACACGGCCGATGTGGAGATTTGTTAACTGCAATATTGCAAGCCAGCCGAGGACCTGTGAAGACTTGTGAAACCCGTGAGTGCATGAAAATTTATTGTTCAACTATACCAAAAAAGAGGAAACCAGAGGTCGGTGATGTAGCCGAAGTGACAACAGTCACTACTAGTGTGGAATTGCAAGGAGACTCTAGAGCAAATGGGTCGCAGAACAGGGTCTTCGTGTATTGAGTAGGTGACAGCCTGAGACGAGCGTTGAACGTTGAACTCAACTCGTCCAAATAAGGCAAGTTCGACTTCGCCGTGCATGATCCACTGATACTTACACTCAGATCATCTACTACTATATCTACTACGTCTTCGGTGCTCAGCGAAAATGCCCCCATATCATGGAATTATCCTCTGCTCAGCTTACTGCGCTTCAAAGTGCTCAGTCCATCTTACACGACGCTGGGCTGTCTCCTCGCGATCTCGATGATCACTCTCAAGCTTCGTCTCCATCCCCATCATCTTACTCTTCCCCAGATTCACCTACTACACCTCTCCCATTGTCTGATCCGGACTCGTGTTCTGCCATTCTCGCAGCCCAATATATTCCCCCTCCTGCACGCTCCTTCTCGCCAGCTGAAATATCTGCTGGTGCTCACCGTATCAATCGACAGTCAATCGCACATGCAATCATCAATCACCCACCAGGTATCATCGTCGAGTATCCTCAAACTGGTTCATCAAAGGGCAATGCTATTGCCCACATTTTTACTCTTGCTCGCGACTCAAACACCGCGGATTTCAACCCTGCTCCTCAGTCCAACTTCCAGTATTCACTAGGTGATGGTCATGGTCGCTTGAAGGGTGTTCAATGTCACCTGCTCCGTGATAGTGCGGGCCAGCCAGTGCGCTGCAAAAAACTCTCTACATCTTGTAAGTCTGCGACGTTTTTCTAACCTGCATTTAGTACTGACTGCTCCTTTGCAGGTAAAGGACTTAAAACGTGTTCTGCACGTTCGGAGAAAATTTTCAATGCCACGCACTCATATACGAATCGCTCGCACGTTGCAGAGCTCATTGCTCCCCCGCTCCTACCGTTTGAAGACAGTGCGAAGCGTGAAGTTTTCCTCAAGACATTTGCTTTTTTCTGCTCTCTTGTAGAGCACGGTTGTGCATTTATGGCCAGTCCTGAGTGCGTTGGCATGGATCGTGATGACGCAGACTCGGATGATGTTAGTATGACGAGTACTGTTATGGACGACGAAGAAGGTACCACACGACACTTGTCGAGTGCTAGTAGTACCTGCCAAGGTAAACTTGTCATGCGAGTTGACAGATTCAACCGGCGCTACATCCAGTAAGTTGTTTCTTTTGATTTTCTCATTACTGCGCAGCTAATGTAAGATTTAGATGCCAATTTCGCTCGCAAAATAATCGGTCCCACCTGATTCTCGGTAACCTGCAGGAATTTGATACTCGCTACCTGCAGGCTCTCCTTGATGATGATGAAGTACTCATTGCATCTCATGAGGAGGATGCGAGACAGGATGGATATGGCCCGCTCATTCCTTGTCGCTTTGTTGCCTCTCCGTCTGAGCAAAAGCAACTTTGTCGTGGGTTTTTCATTTATGTTCTTCTTGCAATGTCTTGAAGTTTTTGTAGCACATTGGCATCGATTCAGCGACGGAACATTAGCACGCGGAACATTACTTAAATGGGAGCACCATTGCACCGCCAAATTCGACATTTATGTACCCGAGGATTTACCTGCATGCCCTCAAGTTGTTGTCATTTGTCGCAACCCTCATTCACATCCACCACCGGCACCTGTCAAAACACCACCTTCACTAGTCAACCTATTTCGGTCTCTTCTACTGGATATGGACTGGCAGCTTGCTGATGCAACTCCACGTCGCATTGTTTTGGACTCGGGCTTCATGAAAGGACTTCGTATGGCATTAGGATGGGTGGCAGACCGAAGCCCTTGTCTTTCTGATATTCATCCGTCGCTCGCCAACCTTGATCATGTCCGGCGTTTAATTAATGTTTTCCGCTTTGAAAAATATCCCCTTGGTACCGGTTTTGAAGGTAACCGTGTTTTCGCATCTAATAAATGAAATTGACAGAATCATCTAGGTGCAAGGCTCCTAGTTGACGAAGAAAATAAACAGCCACGAGAACAGCGTTATGTTCGCTGTGCGGAGACCTACACTTTCACGGCGAAGACTGAATTCCGCCTTGTTATTTGCATGACAACCAGCATGGCTCAGCGTCTCTTGGGTGCAAAACGGATCTCGATTGACACATCATTCAAGCGCCTGCACGGTTGGCAGGAGTTCGAGATCGAGGCATGGGATAGCGAGCATATGCGGTGTAAGTCATTTGTCCAATCAGTCAGCTGTACTACTAAGGAATCAATAGCTGTGACGGGCGCGAGAGCTTTTACAACGTCTCAAAGTGCCCAAGCACACCTAATCTTATTCCAGCGTATTTTTCAGATCGCTGAAGAAGATACAGGATTATCGGTATCTTTCTATCACATTCACGGGACAGGATATGAGTCCGTTGTTGCTGACGGGCACATGGGACAAGGACTTGGTGAATTGTTTGTTCATCGTGATCTCTCTTTTGATCCTCATTGTTGAGATTCTAGGCCTCGGGATGTTCTGCGTTGAACTCTGTCAGAATAATCATGCGTTCTGCAGTTATGAGCAAAATCGCCGGCTTCGTGACCTAGATCCATATGACCACTTGCGTCGTTTCTACCGTGTTTGCATCACTCATTTCAAGCGCAACGTTCTTGCACTTCGGACATATGTCTCAAGTGAAGTATATTCTGCAATGTTGAGTCTAGCATCTACAGAAGCACAACCCGATATTGAAACGACATTCAAAACCATCCGCGCCGGTGGAAGGAAGGCCCAAGGTACATTTTACTGACAGTTTTCAAGCTTGACACTAACACGCACATAGCTTGGTTGAAGGATAAATTAGTAACGAACAAATTTGTGCTCGCTGCGATATACCGTCCAGCAAGCCTAATACCAGAAATCATTTGGAGAGCCTGTCCATCGACTACGAACGGCAACGAGCAAGCACATCGCAGTGCGAATCGTGACGGTGTTAATCTCACCCTTCTCGGTGGTATCATGCGGGGTCGGGACTTTGACGAGCGTGCTGCACAAAGCATGGGAGTCCATATGTCCTTGGGCATCAACACCCGTGATCAAGATGCAACACACGTGCGCCGTGCTACACGATCCATTGTTCAACAAGGTAATATATATTAAATTTGTTGCAATTCTAATTGAAATCTGACATGCTGTTAGCACTTGTTCAACGGCGTCGAGCCACAGTTGCACTACCTAAGCACACACCTTCAAGACTGAGCAACAGCACACTGCCACGACAGCAGTACCACGCTGAAGGCAGGCTTCCGCCGAGTCGTTTCAGCACCCTCACGGGTGCACTCGATGACACCATAGCACCACCGAGCTCGACATATGTCAGCACGCTCGAGCATGCACTGACACCTGGCGCGAACATTGTTGATTACTGGCCAACACCAAAGACCATCAGTAACTCGCCACAAACCATCAACAACTCACCAGAATCTGCGTGGCACCCCATCCGCATTCCACTCTCTCGTTTCAGCACCCTCGTGGGTGCACTCGATGACACCATAGCACCACCAAGCTCGACATATGTCAGCACGCTCGAGCATGCACTGACACCTGGCGCGAACATTGTTGATTACTGGCCAACACCAAAGACCATCAGTAACTCGCCACAAACCATCAACAACTCACCAGAATCTGCGTGGCACCACATCCGCATTCCACTCTCTCGGTTCAGCACCTTAGCTGGAGCTCTCGGTGAAGGCCTGTGATCTCGAGGGGGTGCGGAGCGGTATAGATAGTGCGGCAGGACGAAGGTATTGTTGACGAGGTAGTGCTAAATGGAGGAGCAAGTGTAAGAACCACATAGCATAGGAATCGAGTGCCTTTGATCAAGTCCTGACTGCTATCAACGTTTTACGATTATGTAATCATTGTAGCGCAGGAATCAAGAAAAATATACCTATAGTCCATTAGAGTCCTGACTGCTATTAACGTATTGCAACTAATCATCAAGAAAAACATACCTATAGTCTATTAGAGTCCTGACTGCTATCAACGTATTGCAACTAATCATCGTAGCACAATAAACAAGAAAAACATACCTCTCAGTAGAGTCCGGACTGCTACCAACGTTTTGCAACTAATCATCCTCAACACAGCGCAGTTATACGAGAGCAAACATAAATCAATGTATTGCGCGCAAGGGTACAACAATAATACAAAGTATAGCACGGACTGAACAACAATGACAGACAAAGATAACCATGACAACGATAAGAGAAGGTAAGGTAGGATGGTGCACGCTGTGGAGAACAGTGAGGAAGACGAGGGAACATGATGCAGAAAGAATGGGGGGGATGCGGAGATGGATACTGGGTTGAGGTATATATACAAGTAGGTGATGCCGTCAACTATACCTTGAAGCGAACTGAAGCGAACTTTTCGGGGGAGTCCTGGGGTCTTGAACCCTGTGAATGCCGTGAGGGTGTTCGGACTTTTTGCAGAGGTAGTTGAAGGAACCGAGCTAGCTCGGAGTCATAACAGGGCGCTACAAACTCTCCTTCGATAAATATTAGTAGAATCAATTAATATTAATTTCAACGCACCATGCTTCCGACACTTCTCACCTATATCCTATTCTCTCATACCGCAACGCACAACTCCTTTTTATCCAGCAATCATCAAGCGCTCATCAGCTTGTTAATTAACTGGCGAGTCAATTTCTTTGCAGCGTGTTCTGCTTCGCTGACAACTTCATGATATAAAAATTAGATTTAAATGCAAAAGCTGGTCGACTCAAGGAGACGCTGGAAATCAGCTGACTCCCAGTAAGTATTTCATTTTACTTACATTCTACACCATCTTGCCACGACTCCTTGATCTTATTGACGAGCTAATGAACTGGTACATCCGATTCAACAGGCAGAGATTGAAGGTCCGAGCATCGACAATGAATCATTAACCAGGTATTTACCACTCATATGTCTTGTCATCTGCCTCCTCGTCAGAAAACCAAGCAAACAACCCCTCCTCTTCAACAACTTGTTCAGCAGGGAGTAAAGATGCATCCGGTTCATCCTGCTCAGCGAGTGAATCCAGTCGGCAATGGTCAGTTACATCTAGTTTACAATCCATTAGAATAGAGCTTGTTTAAATTAAATTAAAATACAAAAGACATACCAAGACCCAGTCCTCCATGTACACCGCCCATGTAGTAAGTGCCGTCAGCACATAACAACTCCCTCTGATGTTCAAGGAGCGGCAAATTGTCTTCATCAACATCACCATAAACTATAGGTGGCGGCAGCTGTTCGGCAAGTTGGATAGAGTGAAGCAAATCTAAGTAGATGTGCCAAGCTGATTGGCGGGTGACTGGAGGCCGACCAAGGTCATCATAATGATGTTGAATATACTGATCGAGGGGTTGAGGCACCAAGTCGAATACTAGGTGATTGGGTTTGATATACGTGCGCCGTACGTGATCTATGCCGTCCTGATCAACGGTTACCTAGTGTGTATTAGTATGAGGATGTACTAGTAGGAAGAATGAAACTCACCTTAAAATCCATTGCCCCAAAGTCTTCAGGGGAGTCATAGATTAGGTTCGGCACACCGTGAGGTAGAACCTAGTCATTTGGAATGTGAGAGTGGTGTGCATGACGGCATGCCAAAAAAAATACCTTGTTACGATCCCGTCTCTTTGCAGTGTTATTGACACGGTCTTGATACCTGTCTAATTCACACTGCAGCCATGGGATGAACACCCATCTAAATACCATGACCTGAAGCACATTATCGACATCATACCAACCCCTCACCACGCCTTCGTCCAATAGTGATTCAAAACCAGGAGTAAAACGCCGGCGCAACTGGGACCAGGCAATTTCGGGCATAACATTCTTTTTCGTGCGCATCCACCAGTGTTGCAATGTGCCGTGCAGCGATGAATCATACATTTGGCACAGCATTGTGTGCGCATTAGTGATTCCGTAGTTCTCAGATCCTGGGTCGCTCTGCGTAATCATTGGAATGTCTATCATAAACCGCTGAGTGAAATAGCACAATGGGTATCAGTTTGAATAAACTTACGACCTAGCTTTTCGATTGTGTCGAGATAGTATGTGAGTATAAGTTGAGGGTTGTGGTTCGAGTGCCAGACTCGTATCCACATAATACGGTCAGAGAATGGCTCTATTCCTGTGTGAAGTCCAAGACCAAACCGAAGCCATTTGTCATGCTGATTGACAGCGAACAAGTCGTTCACACCAGCAGCCCAGAATCATCTCCGCTGAAGCCTACGGGCTTTCCGCTGATGCACCAGGTCCGCCTCATATGCGGCAAAGTATGAAATGACCACATTCCTGTGGTTTTCTGGTCAAATTCACTGCAGGTCAGTAGGAAACGAATCAAATACCGTGATACACTCAAGTTCTTCTTATGAAAGAGCAGTGAGATCATTTCTCGTGCACCAGCATTTGGATATGCCTCGTGGAGGTCCACCATGCTGTCATGGATGGACTCGATAGAGTGATTCTGCTGCCAAGTACGCTGAAGACCCATGGCGTTACGTATCTCCTTGAACTTTGTAATACTGTGCGCACAACAGATTGTCAGCGTAAAATAACAAGTAGCAACATTCAACTGACCCTATTCCATAGCGGGATGTATCAATAACCCCCTGCAAGTGTTCAACAATCATCTTGTCGGTCTGACAGGCTTTCCACAACCGCAGGATGTGAGGTGTAATTTCCTCAAGAGGTGCTATCAGCACAATGTTAGTTGGACTGACATCATCGAAAATCAAAAGTCCACGTATGAGTCAGCTTCCATTGGTTAGGCATGCCAGGATGTTCAGAGTGTGGACAAGTGAGTTGCATAGCATTGATGCTCTTTTAAGTGTGCCAGGATGGTGCAATTCTGAGTTGGATAAGAATGAGAAGAACAAATGGAGTTACTCAGGCGACTCAGGCAGAGTTTCAGTCCAATAGATAAGTATTATGAAGAACAAGAAGAACAAATGGAGTTACCTTGGGCGACTCAGGCAGAGTTTAGGTCCAATAGATACTCAGGTGACTCAGACATGGACTCAGGCAGTGCAAAGAATGGAGCTTGTATTCAGATAGAACAGCAGGATATAATGAACGAACTTCCAAGGAGGCCATTATGTGGTGATTGCAATTGGAAATGAATCCTGCCGGACCCCTGACTTGGGCGGTTGGAAGTAAAAATCGTGAACTGCAGGATTGCCCACTCCCTGTTCAATAATCAAGTGGATAAAAGGTAGTAGATGAGTGGCATACCTGTTCTTCGGGATGAATCCACCGTAACAAATCCTGCAGGACAGTTACCAGACCAGTCAGATGCTCGGGTGCCACTGCACACTGCTGGATTGCCCACTCCCTAATCGGCAATAAATCCTGCAGAACAGTTAGGAGAGTAGAGGGTACATACCAGTAAGTCAAACATGCACACGACGAATTGGAACATGATGAGTCGGAGCATGTTACAGACTAGAAGTATAAAGTATCAGGAAAGCCGGGCGCGGCATAAACATTGGTGTTCGTTCTCTGGCTTTTCTGTAATCCTGAACTGAATTCCTTGCAGAACATCTGTGAAGGCAAGAAGGACATTGATGCCTGGATTGACGCACCTGGACTCATCACTCTTGCTTTCGACACGGTCACTCCCAAACTCTTTGTTTTTGGAAATGGGTTTCCATGGCGCACCAATGAGTTCACTGTCCGGGATGCCACTTGGGTTGATCTCTCCACCCACCAGCCTAATGTCCCTTATTTTTTCTCCCAATGTTTAGTCCCTTCTCGATGTGGGCAAAAAGCGCCAACATTTAAATCCAAGCAGTTTGCATTGTCAGTTATTGTACCAGCTGTGCAGTGGGCTGAGTACGAGGAGTGGCTGGAGAAAATCGAAGAGGTAAGAGTATCAATGGAGTCAACGGCTTCTCAACAGCTCAGACTAACTACTATCTACCATCAGCATCGTCATTGTCAGTCTGTGGCTCAAGACTTGCCTACCGCTACTTCGACAACTTATGACTTTGGGGGCACTGATGACGGGAACAGTATCAACAACTTTGATGACGGGAATGGTATCAACAACTTCGATGACGGGAGCACTATTGAGGATTTTGAGGATGGGAATGAGCCGGAAGGTGCAAACTCAAATGACTGGGAAGGTACCAGCAACATGGAGTCTGGGAGTTCCAACGACTTGGACTCATCACAGGGTCATCGGACACCTTCTCTCTCAGCAAAGCGGACGGACTCAGCAAAGGATCGTCGGGCACCTTCTCTCTCAGCCAAGCGGACACATGTTCAAGCGGAGAGTGATTCTCACTCAAGCACTGTATCGCCTCCTCGCAAGAAGGCCACAGCTGCACCGTTATTGTCCAAAGGCTTGGATGCACTTTGCCTCCCTGGCCGTGACTCTATGAGAGAGGCATTGAAGCACGGAGGCAGCGCAAAGCTAGATGTATCCAGTAAAGGTGAGTGATTCATCATTGTTTCAACACACTGAACTTCATAACAACTTGACAGTTTTTGACCGGCATCACGAAGATATCGAATATTATCCAATTCCAACCTGTTCGCTCATTGAAATCCTGAAGACACCGCAATACCGCACATTTGAACTTGACATTTCAGACTCGCATATCAGCCAACTCACGATTGATGTTCCCCTCCACAGTATGATAGAGATTGGTGCTTTCAAAACGGCTCATCCTGGGTGGCTTACTCTATCCCCCATTGTTTCTAGTGGTCTTGGATCGCGCTCTCAGCATGGTGTGGTCGTTAAGCGACCATTTATTAGGGTCCCGCCAACAGGTCAGGCCACCACTGCCACCGCATCACTCAAGATCATGCGATATTCGTCAGTGGACGAGCTGAAACATGTCCTGAAAGAAAGTGTCGTCATGTACTGGGCGAAGTCGCTGCTCAACTACACTTATGATTACATTGACCACCATATCAGCACTTCACCAACACCTCCGCCCTTTGAGATTCCTCGTGTGTGTTTGTCGATGCTGGTGTTGCTTTGGGGTATGGACAGCACAGTGTCAGCTCAAAACCAGGAGAAAAATCAAACACAAAGGCAGGAACAGTTTCGGCCGTTTATCTTCTCGAAGAGCGCATCTTGTTTGATGACAACCAGGAGTTTACCAAATTCATTCACAACATGGATTATGTGCCTTCTCTCAATGAGGATCAATATGGCTATGATTTAGCCGTTTTCCTTGCATTTACACAGCACATTCAATACATGCAGACTGAAGGTTTGGTGTTTGTGTCTGATTATCAAGGTATTCACCACAGCGCACTCATTTCACTGAGACTGACACAAATTTAGGGAGTTTGACACTTCTAATGGACCCTCAAATCTTGACTCATCCGTGCGTGTTTCATATACCATTCGTTCATTTCAATGATCTTTTTCTTGGACAGGTCCGTAAATGACGGAGATGACGTCTTTGGGGGCGGGAATATTGAGGGCATAGTAGATGAGTTCGAGCGCAAGCATTCTTGCAACCATTACTGTAGATGGCCAGGGTTTGGATTGAAGCCATTTGTCAGTTCAGAGAAGAACGACGCGTCAGTGGTCACAAGTGTGGACGATTAGACAGATTTCTTGGGTATAAGACCTTAGTATTATTGTATGACTGGAATTGTATCTTGATTCTTAAGTAATGTAGGGTGTTCAAAGTCCTATTGCCTAATAGGGATTTGTGACATGCAAAAACGAGCACGGCTGTCCTGATTTCCATAATGAAATAGAACCCGCCCACGAGTTCGTAACTCGCACGATTAGGCACGATTGGTACGCCTCATGGTACGGACTCAACGTACTCAACCTTAAGCTTAAGTATATATGCAGCCCATTGCCCATTAATTAGATCTAGTTTGACAAGAGCGCTCACAGAGTTCACACACTAAAGTCTACAGTGATTATAAGCCTGCCCTCAGCGCTCAGTCCTGGACTCCCCAATATCATCATTTACCTTCATCCATGGATGCTTCAGAGATAAAACGGAAGATTGTTCGCCTTCGAATTCTCATCATAGGAAGAGCGAACGCAGGAAAAACTACCATCCTAAAGAGGGTTTGCAAAACCAACGAGAACCCAGAAATTTTCGACGGCGCTGGGAAAAAGGTGTGTATCGTGATGCTAGCACGATACTGATAGTGACGACTGCCCCGTTGGCATCAGATCGATATCGCGGTTTTGACAGCATCCAGAGAGGTAACATGTACTGCTATCAGTTAGCAACATCGACTGATGCTGTTCTCAGCGTGGAGAGCACGATATCGAGAACGAAATGGTGTTCCACGACAACCCAGGATTCATTTTTCATGATTCACGCGGTTTTGAAGCAGGCGGGGAATCTGAGTATGACAAGGTCAATGCATTTATCAAAGCCCGTTCGAAGAAAACAAATATAAAGGATCAAATCCATACGATATGGTAATTGGTCAACTTGGCGATATGCACTAGCTCACTCCTTGAGATAGGTATTGCATACCAATGGATTAGGCAAGTAGGTGTTTTACCGAAGGTGAACTCAAATTTTTCTCTCACTGTGACACCGGGAGCAGTAAGCTTTTACATTTGTCTGGTGTTGACTGATTTACAACTTGGATCCTCAGTTCCGGTGATCGTACTATTCACCAAATTCGATTGCCTCTACGATGTCGAATTTGCACGACTGATGGAGAATGGAGCATCAAGGAAAGACACTAAAAACCTGGCTCCAAAGCGTGCCGAGGACACATTTGCAAACGGGCATCAATTGAAGTTTCTATACCACTCCAAGGACATCCGACGACCTCCAAAATGTCACGTATGCCTCCCTGGTAAGTTGTGGACAGTTGAACTGTAATACATGATGACCATTGATTCATCAGACATGGACAATGACAATGCAGACTGCGGACCACTCATCGAACGAACAGCTGAAACTCTGGACAATGAAGTCCTGCAGCAACTTCTCATCTCAACTCAGCAGACCAACTTGGAGATCTGCATGAAATATGCAGTTGAGAGGTATCTACCCATAAGCTCATTTGCCTGCTGCGAGTGTTATTGACTGATGTTTTCCAGAACACTTGTCGCCTCTGCTGAAACAATTTCATATCAGGAGGCACTACGAAGATTGGGTGTCTGGTTTCCACATATTATGGTAAATTTATATTATGGGAACGTTCAAAAGTTGCTCTAATTTATGTCGCGCGTTTGCTTGCAGGTAGTACGTCTGTTGATCCTTGTTCGAGATCGTGCCATGCTGATCGAAGCCATTGCCACTGTTCGCAGGGTGTGAGTGTGATGATTATCCTAGTTCGAGCTTGAGCCATGCTGATCAAGGCCATTGCCCACTGTTCGCAGTATGTGAGTGTGATGATCCTCGTTCGAGCGCGAGCCATGCTGATCAAGGCCATTGCCCACTGTTCACAGGCTGTGAGTGTGATGATCCTCGTCCGAGCTCGAGCCATGTTGATCGAAGCCATTGCCCACTGTTTGCAGCATGTTGTGAGTATGATGATCCTCGTTCGAGTGTGAGCCATGCTGATCGAACCCATTGCTTGTTACAGTAACATGAAGAGCCCCTATCTTTTTCTGACCCTTCACCTCGTCACAACGTAACACCTTCACCTCTTCACGATTCACCATGATGCTTGACGCACGTCCTGATCCCCGCCAATCCTGACCTTCTGTGATAGAAGCTAGACACTTCCATTTGAACCCTTGATCTATGGCCTCATGGCCTGACTTCTGTAACGGCTGCTATGAGTTCGATGGGGAATTAGTAGTTATGAGGCGCTCTTTCTCTGGACGTAGAAAGACTTGAGAATATACGAGCCTTTTTCTGATATGTTGGAGTGCGTTCTTGGAGCGGGAGTTCAACAGATCAATTTCTGCTAGAGTACGAGCGTACATTTTGCGGTATATAAGTGTTTGGGATCCGAACGATTAAAGCGAGAGTCGAGTAGGTAGCATGTGGAACTAGAAAAAAGGTCAGCGAGACACGGTGACGATGGAATGAGAGCGCATGGTACAGTAAGAGAAGAGAGTAAGAAGGAATGTATCCGCGTAACTCGGATGCGAAGAGTTGAGCTCTTCGCATCAGTGAGTCACGTGGATGTGTTCTACTTGTAACAAGTTCGAACGCCTTGTTTTGAAGATGGGACGGTGCGTAAAGGATATACTATCCTTACATCACCCTCCCACTTCGAATATTGACCGTCCCTGGTCGATCTATCAACAAAATAAGCTAAAAACAAAGGAACTGTACTTGTAGAATAGAAAAAATTAGATAGAATGAATAAGGAGGGAAACACATCTAGTCTTCGTTGTTAAGTTCCTGGATGGTTTGAGGGTCGATATATTGGGTGACTTCGATAGATGAGGGAGAGTGTGGATAATAAGGAATAATGCGGAATGCAGCGAACTTGAGCTTTGAGACAGCTCCATCGATTTCGGCGAGTCGATAGGATCCTCCTTGCGAGCGAGATATCACGATCATTGGTCCGAAATAGCGTGGCTTGCATTTAGCGTTGGACGCTGCTTCAATTTTCTTGTTGAGAACCAACACGAGGTCTCCAGGCTGGAATGCATAATCATGGATAGTGTTGGCAAAGCGTCATTCGAAGTTCTTGGCAGATGCAAAGCGGGATTTGAGCAGACGTTCGTGCGCTAATTCTAAGTCATGGTCACGCTTAGCCAGCTGGTGGCTTCTGATAGCGAGTAGTTTGTCCGTGGAAATGAGAGAGCTGATGTCGGGGAGTAGGAAGGTTGCATCAGTGATATCGAAGGGGAGAATAGGTTCCACGCCGTGGGCTAAGAAGAAGGGGGTGTGGCCTGTGGTTTTTCGCGTGGTAACACGGTCCGCCCAGAAAACGTGTGGTGCAACAGATGGCCAACGAGTGATGTCGCCGTCACATGCTTTGACGAGCAAATCTCGTATTGTTTGATGAGAGCGTTCTACGAGGCTGTTAGCGCGTGAGTTGTATGGTGAGATTCGGATGTGGTTGATGTGGTAAGTCTTGGAGAGCCATTCGCCTGCTGCTACAAACGGTGTACCGTTATCCGTTACGATCTCTTCTATACCTCCCCATCTACATAATATGTCTTCGAAAATGAAGGATCCCAGCGTGCGTCCAGTCTCCGTTTTCAACATGCGCCATTCGGGCCAGTTTGACAATGAGCAGCGGGCTTGAACGATGTAGGTGTATCCTCGGGCGGTGGGCATATACATTGAGTCGGCGAATGCCTTCCTAAACAAGGGAGCTGGAATAGCGACGGTAGGGGGAATAATGACGCGTTCAACAGAGCGCAACTGGCATTGATGACAAGTCTTGAGGTACCAAGCTAAGTCTTTGTCTAATGAAGGCCACCAGAATCTGTCTGCTATGGTGCGTCGTGTGGGGTAGAATCCCTTATGACCGAGTTTGTCGTGGGCTTCAGTGAGAATACGAATACGATCTGGCGTGAAGATAATGAGCTGATGTCGTCCTGCTGGGTCTTTTCACCACAGGCAGTTTCCACGTGAGAAGAACTGATGAGCGCGTTTAACGAGGCGAGGGTGATCTTTGCTTGGGATGGCCGAAGGGAAAGAGAGAGTGTCGAGATAAGTTTGGATGGTGCGCAAATCATTGTCGAGGCGGGATGTGATGTTATCGGAGGGGATTTCAAGATGTGAGACATTAGATGAGGTGGTGAAAGCGACGGCGCTCCTCGTCACTTGTGTGAACGGTTCTTCTTCGACTTCCTTAGCCAGCCATACTCCTGAATCCAGCATCTCGTCTATCCATTGCTCTACGTTGTCCATCGTTTCCTGTTCTTCATCGTCGTCTTCTGGGACTCGTCGACGACGAGATAATCCATCGGGTCCTGCGTGTTTGGCTGCTGGTACGTGTCTGAGTCTGAAGCTGAAAATAAGAATTCCTGCTATCCATCTATTTACGGCCACATTAGGTTGGATGTCGGGATTATTCAACATGCCCTTAATATATTTAGCGTCGACTTCGAGAACGAGATTGCGTATGCCGATAATCCAAAGTTTGACTGCCTTGAGAGCTCGAAACACACCGTACAGCTCGATCTTAGCTTGGGAGTAACGGGATTCCCATTCATCCCACGTAATCGAGCTGAATCTTGAGGGATAGTGCCGTCCGTTTCTGATTTGGAGAAGGATCCAGCCGCACGCAATCTGCGATGAGTCGACCGCTAAAACGACTTCATCTGAGGACGTGTAATCGATTGGGGTGATTGCGGGTGAGTTGATGACGGCGGTCTTGAGCGTGTCCATAGCTAGCTGCGCTTCAGGGGACCAGTTGAAGGGTGTGTTGTTGCGAGTTAAGTTCGTGAGAGGGCGGCTGATGGCTGCATAGTCCTTGATCCAGTTTCGGACTGTTCCTGCCATGCCCAAAAATCCGCAAACCTCGGTGCGAGACGTGCAGGCAGGCCAGTGTTGGATTTTGGACACTTTAGATGAGTCTGGGATGCGTCCGTCGTAAGTACATAACTGGCCGACAACGAGAACTTGGGGCACACAGAGAAACAGCTTAGAAGCTGATACTGTAGCCCCCGCATGCTTCAAACGGTGCAGGACACGATTCGCGTCTGCACAATGCTCCCAGACGAACCTTCGGATACCGGCGTTATCAGGAATGCATTTGTGAGAGCCATCGGGCAACTCGTAGCGTGTCCGAGGTCCAAGAACATTGACGTCATCCTGAAAATTGGGTGCGACCTCGATTTGGGCTTGAAGTATGAATGCGACGTCGTTTTGAAAGACAGCGGGAGAATCTGTCCATCCCTGAGGGAGGACGGTAAGGCGATAAGTACCAAGGGGGGTTTGGAATGTGGTGATGTCGCGAGACTCTTCTGCGAGTGCGCAATGGTCGAATCCGACGAACAAGTCCATCATCGAGTAGATGGAGCGTCCTGCGCACTGTTCTGCAAACAGTTCGATGTAGGGCATAGTAGCTGCGTCCTTGACCGTGACGGAGTTAAGTTGCTGGAGGTCGTGAACAATCCGTACGGCGCCGCTCTTTTTCGCCACGCAAAACCAACGAGATTGGTATGACGAGTTGGAGGGCTCGTATACGCCCGACGCGATCTTGGATTGGATGAGCTTGATGACCTCATCCTTGATACCCGGGGGAATTGGAGGTTGGTGGTGAGTCCATGGCGTGTGCTCGATGGTGGGAATAATGACTGGGGGGAAGTAATCGTCCCGAAAATGACCCTTCTCCGTTTCGTCCCAGGCGAGCGCAAGCTCGTTGTTCATGAGAACGTGCGCGGCGAGCTTTCGTTCTTCTGGGAGGAGAAATGTGTTTTTGAAGATACCGAGGTCGTCCATGCGGCTTTGGGTGAGGCGAGTGCCGGGTGTGAAGGCAGGAGGAGTAGTTGAAAGGGGTGGAAGGGATGCAAGGGGGTCTTCTGGAAAGCGGCGGATGATGCGCGCGTGTGCAGGCATTGTCGTGGCCACAGGCCTTACCTTGTTAGCGACCTTTTTGTAGGCGAAGGTGCGGCGGATAGGGTCGATGTCGAAGTGTGCTTGAAGGAGGGATTCTGCGAAGGAGGAACTGGAGAGGCGAGAAATGGGAGTGAAAGAGTGTGTTGGAAAGTTAGAGGGAGGTGGTACTGGAACGGGCTCGTGTTTTGGTATACCGGGTGATGATGACGCTGATACTATACGGGTGGTACAGTCCTTCATAGCTGGTGGTGTTGGTGGCAATGCGGTTGAGACTGGGGACGTCGATGTAGAATAACTCGGAGACGGCGTGTCTGGCGTTGTTGGTGGGGTAATATACGTGCTGGTTGGAGGATATGCGGGTTTTGGTGGAGAAGGGTAACGATGACCATACAATGGAGTAGTCGCCAAAGCGGTTGGAGGATTTTGCGGAGTGGATAGAGCTGTGGATAGGGGATGTTTGATGGCATGGTAGATGTCAGTGGAGCTGGTTGGGGGAATTTGCGGAGTAGATAGGACTGTTGAACGAGGGTGTTTGATGGTGTGGTATATGTCAGTGAAGCTGGTTGGGATTTGCGGAGTAGATAGAGCTGAGAATGGGAAGAGAGAAGGGAGAACAGAGGAGAGTACTGAGGCTGTTAATGCGAGGGAGGGATGGGGCCAAGGACGAAGAGAAGTTTTGACGGTGCGAGTATTGCTGGGATCCCGTGGGTCGTGAACTGCAATGTGAACATCGTCAGTATCCTCAGCTTTGGAGAGACGAACCAAGCGTTGCCAAGGTCGTCCTAAGAGAAGACAATAGGGAGCTTGTGGCACTATATATGCGTGGGCCCAGGTCTTGATACCTTCCACGTCTATTTCCAACATCTCCAGGCATCCAGGCATCTCCTGTGATCCTCCGTTAGCGGTCTGCATGCGCATCCGTACGTCTTGGTTGATGGGGGCGTTCGTCTTTCGCCAGACGTCTTCTCGAATCACGACAATCTCAGATCCTTCGTCCAGCAACGCGAGTTCAGAGTGGGAGCCGTTGAGCGTTACGCGAATTTCGCGTAATGGAGTCGCGTGTTCGATGTTCAAGGGAGGGGTGGTGGTTGTCGCTACAAGAGTTTTTGCTGTGGGGATTGGGGAAGGCGCTGGTACACGCTGGGTACGGGAATGTTCAACCGCCTCCTTCCTTAAGTCGGGACTGATGGCTAGAAGGTCGGATATGGTTAGCTGAGGGATGGAAGTACTGAGGATCGTCTCGTAGAGACGTTTCGCAGCGTCTGGTGAGTTCGCCTTGGATTCATACCGGAAAGCTGGTTCCTTCTTGGGTTCGGCAGAGGTAGGTTGCGTTGGGTGAGTAGGGGCTGGAATGGAGACGGATCGTGCTAAAGAGGTGGGGGGTGGTAGATACAGGCGCTGGGATGGAGATGGGAGGTGTAGAGGAGGTAGGGGTAGATACAGGCGCTGGAATGGAAACGGAACATGTTGATGAGGTGGTTTCTGGTGCGTTTGCGGCCTTCGACTTAGATCTAGTGATAGCGAGCGCCTCAGCGGATTGTTCGTCCTTGATTTCTTCTACTGTTAAGATTACTGCGTGATTCTCACCTACCAGTTCGCACTGTAGAAAGTACGATTCTGATATGAAGGCGGAGGAGGAGATTTCCGTAGGTGCAGGTTGCAATGGGGAATCACGGCGAGGGTTCTCGATGACAATGGAATTTGATCCTGTAGCAGGGCTGACGGGGTGAGGCGAGGTGTATCGCGCATCGATAACTTGCTTGAAGGTCTGTTCTCCGTATCGTCGTATGCGTGAGTGGTCGGGGTACGCAAAATATGGGCCATCACGAATAATCCTGCCTGCGCGTAAGTATTCTCCTGCTATGGAGCAAGTCCGCATTACATGAGATCCTCCGCAGAAGAAACACTTTGCGTTTTGCGCATAGTTCGTTGAGGGAGGAAGGGTAGGAAGGGGAAGATAGGGCAGAGTGCTTGACGGCGGAACAGGTGCACTGGCGAGCTGGCGGGACTTGGGGGGTGCCCATGCCTGTGCAGCTACTGGAGCCAGGCAGACAAGTCGGGTGTAACATCCGGAGTAGGTGACATCGCCGATATCAAGGCCGTGCATCTTGCGGGCTAGAGCCTCGACTTCGTCGATTGTATTCTTGACTGGTGGAGGAGGGGACGTGAAAGCGACTCGTCTAGTCTGTACTTCCCTTCTAACATCCTTCTTTTCCTCTTCTTCATCTGAGTCCCATTGGGCGGATGCCTTAGTCTTGGTGCGTCCCTCTCGTATCGTCCGAATTCGTGTTGCTATGGGTTCGTTAAAGTCAGCATCAAAGGCGTCGTCTGAAAAGACGAAACGTCCTGCTTTGAGTACCTCTTCAAAATCTGTGGCTTCTGTGCGTGAGTAGTTCGGGTCCTTGAGTTCGAGTCTTCTGTCGATTGCCCGTCGAGCGACAGCGGGCAGTCCTTGCCAGAAATAACGATCCCGTTCGCGCGTGGATATTTTGCCGTTAGAGACGAGCCAATGAGCAACGGGGCGGAATTGTCGATAATATTGCAAGAGTTCGGTCTCCGTGGAAATGTCATTGTCTGCGTTGTTGATAACGACGCGCTCTAGGTCGCGAATCGTGTATCGTTGGCCTTTGGCTGCGCCCGAATACTGTGCGACTATACTGGCTTTAAAAATGTCGTAGTCCCGACTCTCATATCCGGTCAGCGTCACCCAGAATCGCTTAGTTTCAACGTTAACGTATCGAACTATCATTTTGCACTTGTCCGCATTGGTGAGCGCGCATGACGAGGCCAGGTCTTCGAACAGCTCGAGGAACTCGAGTAACTCGGATGTTTCCCCGTTAAACGAGGGTGCTTTGCTTGATCCCGGTCCTGGCATGGCGCTAATGCCTTTATTAGCGGCTGACATGACTAATGTGGGCTGGGAAGGTACGAGAGGAGGTACAGTGGAAGGTGGGGGTATTACGGTTTGCGGGTTTGCGGGCGCAGGAGCTTGAGGAGGAGGTACTGTTGTGCGAGGTAGGAACTGGGGTTTGGGGATAGGATGTTTGGTTGTAGTAGCAAGAGTTGTGGGTTCTATGGTTTCAACGGGTATTGGAGGGAGTGTAGGTGTTTCCGGATCAAACACGGCCGGTCTAAGGGTAAATGTTGGATGATCTGTTATGGCGGGAAAGGGGGATTTCGCGCGTGGAGGGAGGTTTATGGTGTCGTCGTCTGATAGGGATGATTCTGTTGGTCCATCTGTCGAGTCTTGGAAGGGTCTGGTGCGTTGATCTAGTCTAAAGCGAGTTGGGGTAATAGCAAACGAGTTGGAAGGGGGTAGTACTGTGGATGTTGAAGAAGTGGTGAGGGCGTTGTAGGTATTGGCACGGCTTCAATGTTTCTTGGTCGACGTTTGCTTCGGGGATGCCAGCGCAGATGGCTCGTTCTGCTGGAGGCGTAGCTGCGCGTTGGGATGATAGTATTTGGTAATGGTGATTGGGTATAGTGGTCAAAGACCAAGCTTCTAAGGGGCCGATCAGTAGATCGGAAATGGGTCAATCGGATCAAACTTGGGTGCAAGGGGATGCTCGAAAACAATTCCCCTCGCGGTGGGCTCCAAATATGTAACGGCTGCTATGAGTTCGATGGGGAATTAGTAGTTATGAGGCGCTCTTTCTCTGGACGTAGAAAGACTTGAGAATATACGAGCCTTTTTCTGATATGTTGGAGTGCGTTCTTGGAGCGGGAGTTCAACAGATCAATTTCTGCTAGAGTACGAGCGTACATTTTGCGGTATATAAGTGTTTGGGATCCGAACGATTAAAGCGAGAGTCGAGTAGGTAGCATGTGGAACTAGAAAAAAGGTCAGCGAGACACGGTGACGATGGAATGAGAGCGCATGGTACAGTAAGAGAAGAGAGTAAGAAGGAATGTATCCGCGTAACTCGGATGCGAAGAGTTGAGCTCTTCGCATCAGTGAGTCACGTGGATGTGTTCTACTTGTAACAAGTTCGAACGCCTTGTTTTGAAGATGGGACGGTGCGTAAAGGATATACTATCCTTACACTTCCTTTTCCCTTGATGTTCCCACTGAACCCTGTTACAGTAACATGGCCCCCCCTATCTTTTTCTCACCCTTCACCCTGTCACACCGTCACAACTATCACCTCTTCACGACTCACCACAATGCTAGATGCACACTTCTTGATCCCCGCCAACCCTGACCTTCTGTGACAGAAGCTAGACACTTCCATTGAACCCTTGATCTTCTGCCTCACGGCCTGTACTTCTATTTCCCTTGATCTTCCCATGAACCCTGATCCCTGACCTCATGGTCATATACCCTCGACCCTACCTTCCTGATATATTTATCTTTAGTTCCGTGACCTGCCCTGAACATCGTTCCTGTTTCCCTATATATAGTTGACTCCATTGTACTGTATTCCCTAACTTGAATCTACTGGGTTTTACCTGAACGATTACCTGATCTCTTGATCCTGATTACGAACTGCTATACTCTTGGATCGCTATCCTTGAGTCGATATTACCTTTGATTCTCGTAGACTATTTGTCTTCGAGTCGATACCGATCCCTCGCCTAGACTTCATAGTCAACAGCGAAATTCTTCTTCGGCTTCGCCTTAGAAGCTTACCTATCCTTACGTCATATCTTGACGGCTAAGGCTACCAGGTATATTGACATTCCGACTCCAGATTGATAAGCTTAGGAGACGCATCTCCTTCACTGAACTATCCCAGTTCGAACACGACTTCTGTCGTAACAAACCCCATCCCTGACCGCATGGACTCCTGCCTGCTCATGCCTTCCCGATATATCCTTTCTGACTTTTGTACGATTACCAGACCTGCCCTGAACACTGTGACCTTTACCTATATATAGTCGATCCACTTGTACTATTATTCCTTAACTTGATTCTACTGGGTTTTACCTTGACTTGTATATTCTCTTGAGTTAATTCTCTTGAGTCTGATCACGAACCCTCTATACTCTTGGATCGCTATCCTTGAGTCCGATACATCTTCTCTTAGACCGTTTGTCTTTGAGTCGATACTGATTCCTCGTCTAGACTTAACCGTTGAATATGAAACCCTTCTTCGGCTGTTGCCTTAGAAGCTTACCTCTCCCTTCCCATTCTGTCACAACCTGACGGCTTAGGCTACCAGGTATATTGACGTTCAACCGATACACAACACGATAGCTTAGGACCGTCATTGTTACAGTAACCCCATCTATTTTCCCATCATCACGCTTCTCTGTACCATTCTTGTTATCTTTGATTGCTTATTAACATGCACTGCATGGACATTCCAGATAGTTCTTTCACGTTCTTCTTGACTCTGTTTACTTCCATAGTCGGCCTGGTCCATGCCTCTTCTGTTCCCTATAAATACCGTGGTAGTTGTACTTGTATTTCTCTAACTTGAATCTACTTGGTTCTCTCTGATACTTGATCATCTTCTGAGGAAGATACTTGATTCCAACCTAGCTCTTATAAGAGACTAGTCTACACTCGAACTTCACTTAGAAGGAGAGCCCTTCAAGTGTCTGAACCGAACGTCGTAACAAGAAGAACTCCTTTATTGGATTAGTTACGCAAGAACTATCCAAGTCGTAACAAAAGATTCAAGTTACTCTGAGCCCCTCTATCACTGAGGGACCCACTCATCTTGAAACCCTGAACCCAGAATAGAAAGACAAGACGTCTTCTCAGAAACTAACCTCGGCTAAGGCAAGACACGCCGCCGCAGGAATCCTAGGAGGAGACACATACCCAAGAATACAGAGAACTCCTGCTCAAACCCCGCAGAACCCATTCTCATCCCTATTAGCAGGACCACCCACTATAACCAGAGGGGTCATTGCATCACCAATAGGATACAGTTCACTTGATGAAGGATCATCACAGAGCCAGGAACAATCACAGCAAGAATACTCTCAGAATCCACCCGTTGATAAAGACGAAGAAATCCCTTACGCGCCGCCTCTAAACTTTGACAACGAGGAAGAAGAAGACGACGAAGAACCCGAAGACCCAGAAGACCCTGAACCCCAAGAAACCACTATGGCAGGAAGAGGAGACAAACCCGCTGAATGAAAGGTCGGATACCCACCTGAATTTTCCGGAGATAGAGAGAAATTTTCCCAATGGCTTTGCCTAGTCAAGTCATACATCGAGATCAACGATGAAATCTACGACACCGATAAGCGAAAAATTATCCTTGCCCTTTCATTCATGAAAGAAGGACCAGCAGCCCTATGGATGGAAGATTTTATTAACTTCACTAGAGAAGACAACCCAACCTCGATGATCAGAGCAAAGAACGGCTTTGGAACCTGGAAGGACTTCAATGCCAAGATGAAAGAAAGTTTTTCCCCAATAGACTCCGTAGGAACAGCTCTCTACAAACTCCGCAATCTCAAGCAGAAAGACGACCTCGGCGAATATATTGCCACGTTCAAACAACTCGCCCAGAAAGCTGGAATCAACAACTTTGCTGCCGTAAAAGACTACTTCTTTAACAGCTTGAACTATAACATCGTTCAGAAGCTTTGTAGTTCCGGAGAAATCCCTGAAGATGCGGAGAAGCTTTTCAAGAAAGTTATTAACATCGAAAACGCTTACCAACTCCTCCGCTCGCACAACACCCATCATTCAAACCATCATAACAAGAAGAAGAACAAAAGCCATAAACCAACCCGATTCTCAGGAACTCCACAAGATGAGAACGCAATGGACGTAGACCGTCTTACCGAAGATGAGAAGCGCGAATACATGAGGCAAGGAAAATGCTTCAAATGCGGAAAGGTCGGACATCATGCGAATGATCGCACATTCCATCCCAAAGATTCCGGAGATGACCGAAAGAAAGGAAAGGGAAAGCAGCCAGTAAGACGCGAAGCGTCTGATGATGAAGACTCCTCCAGCAAGATTGAAGAAGAAGACGATGAATCTGTTAGGAGATGGAACTTGGATTTTTAACCTCGGAGCCTGCCGCAATGTCAGACACTCCATATATCGATGTACGTATAGCCAAGAATGTAGGAAAGACTAAAGAATTCAGGGTCCCGGCGACCATCTTTTCCTCTGTACATCCCGATAAAGCATTGCACACGACCACCATAGTAGACTGTGGCACAGGGGCAACATTCATCAACTGGATGTTTGTCCGGAAGCATGGAATCAAGATCCATAAATTCAACAAGCCTTTCTCTATCCGAAACGCCGATGGACAACTCTCAAAGAAGCAATGTACCCATTATTGCCATCTGGCTATAAAGATTGACAAGCGCCTGATGATCGGGAAATTCAACGTAATGACCATGGGAGAGAGGGACATGATTCTCCTCGGCAAACCATGGCTATCGGCCATGAACCCCGACATCGATTGGGTAAAGGACACCCTCAAACTCCCAGCTACTCCACATTCTCAGAAACTAGAACAAGAATATCAAGAAATGTGGAAAATCCCCATCCCTCTTCCCCAATACGACACCAAGGATGACGTATGGGACGATGTCCCTACTGAAACCTTATTTGCCCGAAAAGTGGAAGATGTCTCCACTTACCCGATCAATGATGATGAAGTACTCATCGAATACTCCCCTGATGGATCAACTGTCAGAATCATCGAAAACCTTTCCCTTGATACCCCTCTCACTCGGGATGGAACATCAGCGATTGAGCTTAAACGAGCAATTTCGATACAACCTCTAAGAAATCAATGGATATTCTCAAGGAAAACCGCTGATGAAGAATACCTGAAAACCAGCAATAAGGCTCAAGAATTCGCCCTGAAAGATGCACAAGAAAAGAAGAAGAAGACCTTCGAGGAGCTCGTCCCATCTTATCTCCATGACTTCGCCGACATCTTCGCTAAAGATGGGTTAAACAAACTACCTCCCTCTAGACCAGGGGTGGATCATAGAATCAAAACCAAACCTGGCTATGTCCCTAAATCAGCGAAAACTTACCCGTTATCCCAGAAAGAAACCGAAGCTGTGAAAGCCTTCTTAGACGAACATCTTTCGAAGGACTTTATTCAACCATTGAAATCTCCTCAAGCCAGTGGTTTCTTCTTTGTCGGAAAGAAGGATGGTTCTCTTCGCCCCTGCCAAGACTATCACTACATCAATGAATGGACGATAAAGAATGCATATCCCCTTCCCCTGATTCCCCCTTTGATTGCGAAACTACAAGGCGCCAACTACTTCACAAAGATGGATGTTAGATCAGGATATAACAATATCCTGATTCACCCTGATGACCGTTGGAAAGCTGTGTTCACCACCTCATTCAGACTCTTTGAACCAAAGGTCATGTTTTTTGGCCTGTGCAACTCGCCAGCCACGTTTCAAGCATACATGAATCAAACTTTCGGAAAAGAGATTGACGAAGGATGGATGATCGTTTACATGGACGACATCCTGATCTTCTCGAAAACGCTCAAAGAACACCAGAACCAAACCCGCCGTATTCTCGAAATCATCCGGAAAGAAACCCTATTCCTAAAGCCAGAAAAATGCACCTTTGATGCCCAAGAAGTGGACTATTTAGGAATGATCATTAGACCCGGACAAGTGGCGATGGACCCTGCCAAACTCTCCGGTATTAGTGAATGGCAAGTCCCATCTTCAGTAAAAGAAGTACGATCATTCCTTGGATTCTGCAACTTCTACCGTCATTTCATATCCCATTACTCCGACCTCGCACAACCTTTGATTGATCTAACAAGAAAAGATGTAACTTTTACATGGTCGGAGGCTTGCGAAAGCTCCTTCCAGAAGTTGAAGAAATGCTTCCTTTCTGAACCTGTCCTCCGAAACCCCGATCCTTCTCGACAATCCGCACTCGCCACCGATGCCTCCCTTGTTGCCACGGGAGCTGTCTTACTACAGACAGATGAAAACGGAGCCTATCATCCTTGTGGATACCTCTCCCAATCCTTCAACCCAGCTGAACGGAACTATCAGATCTATGACCGGGAACTCCTTGCGATCATCCGAGCCCTGAAAGCCTGGTGCCACTATCTTGAAGGAAATCCACACCCTGTAGTAGTATTCACAGATCACAAAAACCTCCTTTATTTCCGATCAGCACAGAACCTGACACGTTGCCAAGCACGTTGGCAATTAACCCTTAATGAGTTCGACCTAGAACTCCATCATGTTGCAGGAAGCAAGCTTGCCGCCTGTCACGAGTTCCAAATACAAACCATTATTCTTTTCTTTCCACTATCGGTATTAAGCGCCCATTCCCAGCGCTAACTCCTAAATGCCCAAAACACGTGTCAAACCCTAACCCTATTCCTTTTGCTACCATAACCGAAATACCTGAACCAGACATAGACGCCTTAACATCACGTGATTCTCACCTGAGTGTCACCATTAATCTTACTAACTAGTAATTGTATCACACGCCCCATCCTGTTACTAATTAGTAACAGATATTATATTTCCCCTATACCAGCAATAATATTAGCAAACCAGCAGTCCCTTAGCAAAATCAAAGTGCTCCCACAGCGTGGCTTATTTAATGCGCTGCCTACTACCCAAATAGGTATGACCGGAAATATCCGGATGCGGCACTGATTTCCCGACACTACGTTGCGCTTTCTCACGACTATGTTCTTAGCCGTGCTCGTTGTGCACGACATTGAGCTCCTACATGTCGCTCATTTTCTGCTCGATTTTCACCAGATGTTCTCTATCCTATTTGTCTATGCTACCGGCATGGTATGACCTGCTCCAAGACCTCTAATATTACTGGATCGTCTAACTAATACTATCCGACTTCCCATGACATATCCTCGTGGTCTGTCCTTGTTCTCACACTCCCTTGGTCCCGACCACCATGTCCAACCGCAAACGCAAGTTGAATTCTACCTTTGGCACCATTCACGAAACGATCATCACAGATACTGGCACCTTAAGAACATCTAGAGCCAATCTCAGCAAAGTCCGTGCGGATAGACTCGCACTTGAACGTGAAAACTTGGGGAGTCACCGAGGTATGTAATCCGTCTTTCTTACATTTTGAATACTCACAACAGACAGAAGAGCTCAGTGCTGCCACACGAGAAGTCCTGGCCGAGGCCGCCATCTATGCAAACAAGTACTCAGACGATGTCGGCGACTCGATTATGGACTTCGGTGGTGTTATTGGTGCAGGAATGGCTATGGATGGTGACGTCGTTGATAGCGATGACTCAACAGAGGAGAACGAGCATAGCGAGATGCAATCCCCGGCCGCTGGCTATGACCGGCATGCAGTTAGTGCTGCAAGAATGCAAATATTCAATAGGTATGTTTACCCGCATCTGTATTTTCTTATTTTCTTACGAACTAATTCTTTGTAGCATTCAAGGTAGACGCCATCATCGACGTGCACCCCTGCAGCCGCCTCATGCGCAATCGCGCAATGCATTCTGCATGGCAGGATCAAATGCCGTCACTCGCTCGGGCGTTTTTACTGTGGAAGGAGAATCCTTGTTTACCATCCGCTCAAGCCCCAACAACTTCATTTCACGTCACCATGGTTGATATTAGTGAGTTCCGCTCCACCAAGTTGACCGCTACTTAGTGTATCTATAGGCAATGTACTCGAAAAATCTGTCGACCAAGCCCCCAACGAACTCGCCAATGTATCACTCTTGAAGTCTGGCTACCTCGGCTGCTCTCCTCTTCAACCCACACTTGCAATATCTTTGGGTTGCCTCGAGCTCTATCACCAAATACGCTGGAGAAAGCCATCATTCAGTGTGCAGGGGATGGTGAAGGTACTATGCTCTCTTCACAATGTAAGTCTCCAGCGTCTATGGTAATAATCACTGACTTCGAGTAGCGCACTTATTTTCAGTCCTTACGCGACCAGTTTGCTATCGCGTTCGACACGTATCTTGCCATTTTGCGCGAGGTGAGAACGCTCGTCGATCAAGCACTAGGTCGAGACACGCCACATTGGTGTATGCTTCATGCATGCCCAGCGTGCAACTACAAGGTACTGTAGCTTAAATTTGTTGCGAGTATACTTACCATGCTGTGTATATCAGCAACCTGATGAGCCCCCTCTTTATCCTGCACGACTCGACGCCTTTGATGGCAACAACTCGCTGAAACGAGTTGACGGCTCTGGCCATGCCGACGAACATTCTTTCCCATCTACGTATCTTATCCCCGCTGCTGAGGTGGATCTATTCAAAGACGACGTCCGCCTTCGCCCAGGGACCCGAATGACCACAGGCGACAATGTCTATCTCTCAAACATCCCAGGGACCCAAGCTACCACAGGGGATGAGGTCCTTCCATCAAACGATTCGACATGTACCGAAAACTGGAGGGTCGCAAACACGACATCTGAAAACAGCACCAACGTCTTCGATCAGACCGGTGTCTTTGTTAGTGCATGTCGCCATGGTATTGTTCAAACTTTAGTTGAACTGCGACGAAGCGGTGAACTGTATGTACAACTTTTCATCTTTCATTTCACTCGCTCAAAGTATTATATGTATTTATGAAGTGCGAAATATGCCCTCGCAACAGCAAATAAACTGATTGACGTGTACGGAGCCAATGGTGTGACTGGATACGACATCGGGTGTTCTTTTTCCAAGACAATTGCTGCAAGTTCGGTTGCTGACAAAGTCAAGACAGTCAACCATCGTTTCGTTGTCAATGCTTTTCACGGGCACGCTCACAACCGCCGTTGTCAACTCCAGTATCATACACTTTATCAGAAAGGTCTGGGGATTGAAGATCTCGAGACTTGTGAGCGTGTCTTTGCGGGTTCAAATGCTGTTGCCCCACTTATACGGCATGCATCATATTTTCATTGGCTGCAATTTATCGACCTTCAATTTGATCAATGGGATCTAGATCGCTATCAAGAACTCAGTAGGTCGATTTCTCAAGTCTCGACTTCATAAAATGAATGAACTCATTATTTCTTATCTAGGTCAGTTTCTGTACAACAACTATAAGCAGGCGCTTCACATCATCAACGATCTCACGCCCGTCGTCCAGGAGTTGAAACAACAGCTCGATCTTTCAGATGCCGATTTCGAGCAATGGAACATCGAAGAACTTCAATATCTGGAGGCTCTTGCTGCAGAACCAGAGTACGATCCAGAGAAGATCGCATACGTCGAGGCCCTGCAGTCGTTGGCCAAGGCTGAGTAGGTGCCTCGTATGTCCTAATACTTCATTTCTGATATATTTATAGAGCTGAATATGGTAGCATTACTTCCGTTCAATTTCTTTCATATGCGCCGGCCGATTTCACACAGAACTCAGGTCTACGCAAGGTCCACAAACTGCAACCAAAGCACATGAAGCTGAACGCCGAGCCGCCCACAATAAGCTTGCTCTCGAAATGAATGCAGCGCTTGACTTAGAGCACCGGCTTGGTCTTACGGAGCGCTGGACACCACGTGATCCTCAATATCAAGAAGCGCTCGAATATTTGAACAATAATCGGTTCATACGTGCAGTCCAGCGTCTCGAAGGACTTGTTGTACAAAGACTGTTCGAACTTGCCAAGGCCAACTTGGCTAGTACAGGTATGTGCGTCATCACTATACATTTCTATCTACTGATTATAATAGGTTATAAAATGCGCCAACAGATATCCAATGCAATAACTCGCCGTTCGAGTGCGATTCGCCATGCACTGGAACACTACAATCAACTCGCGTGTCTGCAATCCCCTCCATGAGACATTCTCAAGTTTAGCGAAGTTGCATCGTATGCATGGCTTGGCGAGTTTGAGTTGCTCAAAAGCTCACGGCGGGAAATCTTAACCAAACCTTGGGCTTCAAAAGCCAACAGAGAGGTGGCAGGCAAGTACTTCAAGATAATTTGTGCACGCGAAGAAATTGAACGCCTCAACATTGAGATCTCTCGTCTTCAACGATGGCTCGAGGATGAGGACGCTCACTTACTCACTACTGCGACATCATTGGAAGCCAATCAACCTGCACTTGCCCACGAAATTCACCGCCTGCATGATAAGCGTGTGCGCATGAACAATGTCCATCGTGCACGCCTCCAGGCAATCTATGGAATACCAGGTTTTTGTGGTATACGTGTGCTGGAGACCTCTAATGATGCAGATATGGGTGCAGTAATTGACGAGCTACAGAGTGCTGCTCCCATCGAAATAGATGAAGACGATATCTTGTGTGACGAAGCGGCTTGTTTAGAATCATGTATTACATAGTGCTGTCAAATACTATTCATGTTCTACCACTATTGCTAGGATTATTGGACGGTTCAAAGTTACAGTCCTCTCAAATGAGTCACTACATGCTCCCCAGTAATTCCAGGATCGTTTGTCCAACTCCATCCCCAAACCCGTTTACAAACAAACCTCCTTGAAGGACCAGGAGTCGCAATGTGCTCCCCAGTCATTCCCCGTTTATCGAGGAGTCCAACTCCAAGCCCGTCATTATCAACAAACCTCTGAATTTATGTTCCGAGTCACTGGCACTGGCCGCTTCAAAGCAACCACCGTAAACTCCATTGAAGCTGTTGTTGAGTCTTTCGACTAGATGACCCATGACAACCCACTTACGCTTGTGTCTAAGGTTCCAATGTTCAACTGACAGTGGTCGCTAACTCTAGCTCAGAGTCAATCCAAGTCTCACACAGAGCCGGAACAGTTTAATTAGTATGTATCCCAATCCAACATCTTTCTCAGAGTGCTAGGGCCGCCGCAATCGATATTTCTTTGTACGTATCACATAGCACTAGCATACAGTGAACTGTCTGACTGTTTAAACCAATTGCAGCCTCTGACCATCGCCATAGAACAGGTTGTGATAGCATAGATCGCTATAAGGCCAATGTTTTGATATCAGCCATGACCACATTCACAGCATATTAAGTCCGTCATTCATTCCTCTTGGAGCCTCTTAATTTCTTGCTTCATTCTCAAAACTCCATTGTCCCGCAGACTGACCATCTTCAAGACTTACCATCTTCAATACCGATGTTCAAGAACTCAATTGCAAGCTTCCAATGGCTTGATCTAGCCTGCAACAGTAACAAAAATGTGCGTTCCGCACTACTAGTATCTCGTTGCCAACTCTGATCAATTATTTTTGAAAACTGACTTGGATTTCAGACAACTAGTATCGCGGTGACACTGCACACGCAATTTGTTTTCGAGCCGCATGGCACCACTCATCATCATAGGCCTGGACAGCCGAGAATACTGCCTGGTGATGGGCTAAACGAGCCCACTGTCCTCATCACCACTCGAAAAGTTGCTCCATTGGGGACCATGCAACAGCAGTTGGACCACACCAATCTAGACCCAACAATAGACTTGCTGGAGGAGATTTTTGCGTCCTCGATTGCAGACAGGGTCCGTAAGACTGTTTTCAATTGTAGTTGGAAAAAGGCGCCTAGTACTTCAGGTGTGTCTCGAACTTTTGCGGCTCATGTCAAATTCTGATTGTTATTATTTTAAAGGTTTAACTCAAGACAACATCTTCCAGGATGGAAGTCGCACTTCACTGCCATTTCCTCCCCTTCCTGCAGCTATTCGGGAACCTGCTGCCACTCCGAGGTCCACTCGTGGAAATATATCAACGCTCACTACTCCAAGACGTGCAGCAATGCTAGCTGAAGTTTCGCAGCGTCCTGACTTTGAGACTTGGCTTCTCGCAAATCAACGCACTCACGGAACTCTGTCTCGAGCACCAAACCATTCTGCTAGTGGTCCTGGTTCTCGCCGGCAGCCCATGCCCACTGTAACACCCACCCGTCGTCGTCAACCTACAACTACTACTCATCAGCGCACTATACCCTCCACTCATCAGCGCACTATACCCTCCACTCGCCAGTGACCCACACCAGCACGACCAAATATCCCAGCTGCTTCAACCCCTACTACAACCCAGTCGCATGACCTGGACTCCATGTATGCGTCTGATTCGTCTGATTCTATATCCTCTGTGTCATCTATGGTTAGTTTTTTTTTCACAACTTTCCAGGAGTTCTTTGCTAAATGAAATTCTTATTTTAAGCCTGATTCAATTATGGTTGTGCAGGACCGGTGCTTCCGAACAAGACGCAGAAGCCAGTGGTGGGTCCAGGCGCCGTGAGCCCATGTGGGACCAGCCCAGCCTTCCATCGCCATTTTCTGTATATGATTATCTTCAGCGTCTAGGTGCCTGAATAGCCGCACACATCACCCCCACCATATGACACCATCGTAAATAACCAGCCAGTTGTCTACATACAAAATGTGAGTGTTTTACTTGATACCGGTCTGAGTGTCTCAGTTGTTTTATTCAGGGAATTATTGTGAGGATCAACCAAAGTCATCAGTAGACATGTTGAAAGCAGCGTGACTGTCAGGGCCTATAATTTGATGTGTGTAGTGAACTTTAATACCCGCTCCAACCTAGAATCGAGCTTTGTTTCCAAGTGAATATATATATATATATATTGCAAAGTATAACTAGATGTTCCTTTAAATCTAAGTAAGGTCAAAAATTATCTGCAATTCCAACAGCACATTATCCATGGTCAACGCGTCAACATCAAAAGGCAAACGCGTCCGTGCAAAGCTAACAGATACCCAAAAGGCTGCCCTGCCACACAAAAGTAGTCAAGCTCGGCAATGCCATTACAACGGCGCAAGATGCGTATCATGAGGAGGCCTGTGCTATTGCCAAAGACAACGGACGGTAAGATCACTTACTTCGTCAAAAAATCATAGTACTTACTCTTGAACAGAAGCTTGAAGTGGACACGAAGGCAGCTCTATATTAGCAGAGGTATCTTCAACAAACGCGGACCTAATCCCTGGAATGCATTTGTCAAACAAAAACTGGATGAGGAGAACGAAGGTACTAACAAATAAAGTTTTCGGGCTGATACTGATACAAATGAAAGGATGTGCACCGGGAGATCGATTCAAGCTTCCTGCGTTTATCAAAGCCCGCAGTTCAGAATTGACGTCGACCTATTTGCATTTGACATCAGCCGACAAGAATCACCTGCGGGAGAATATCAACACATATCGCCAGTCACGTGTGAAGGTCACACGTGCAAACCCTAAGACACTACAAAAGGACGTGAATGCAACATTCAAAACAATGCAGACGGAGGTACTGGCACAAAATAATACATAGAAATGTGACTTACTTGTGGTTGAACAGTGGGCTAGCATCCAAGCGCGAACAGGCCTCGAGGGAATGTATATTGCAGTTCGCGGTGATGTCGAGCAATACCACGAACCCAAACTATTTTATACAGCAAAGGTCGGGTCATTCATCAAGGACGTTCTCGGCATGGAACCAAAGCGCTTTGCACTCAAAGTCGAGTCCTGGGTAGTCGGAGACTTTGGTAAGAAAAAGGCATACAATAAACATGACATACTCAACTTTCATGTAGATAGTGGTGGCACAGTCAACCGACGACTGTCATTAACAAAACTCATTAGCCTATGCCGCCAGCTCATCCAGGACGGACTTGGTACGTCGAGCCATAATTCTTTCCAGGTACATTTCCTGAGATTAGTCATACAGATATCGTTCTTCCCACTTTGAAGCACCCGCCGAAAAAGAAGGTCCAAATGAATTACGATAATTACGAAGGCAAGATTGTAGAGGCTTACGGCGTGGCATTGGAAAATTTTCCGGGCGCTGTTCGAAATCCTGGAAAGATTGGGCATCGTGAAGACTTGATCAAGTTGTATGACTTACTTTTCAAAGGAACATGCTCGTGGACAAAGCTTACAAATGACGAGCTCGTGGAACGCGTTGCCAAGAATAAACAACGCCAGGCACACTGGTGAACAAATCTACAAGGCTCGTAAGCGCCAAGAAAAGGCCTCCATAGCAAAAAGCACAGAACTGGTGGAAGACACAGACGAGGATGGCGCGAGTTCGTCAGAGAGTGAGGTAGATTCACCTGGAGGCTTGATCAACATATTGTTGATATACATTTCCTGAAAGCCGTGGTATTCATGTGAAAACTGATGTTGCTGCCTGGACGACTAAGAAATTGTTTAGTTGATAAAAGGTGACTCACAAAATTCAACCGCGGCGCAGTAGTCATGCCCAATGACAAGGTTGAAGCAGTGAGTCCGGAAAGCCGCACAATCCGTATGAAGATGATATTGTCCTGCCTAGAGGAATAAGAAATTGACTAGTTGATGGAAGGGGACTCACAAACTTCAACCACGGCGCAGTAGTCATGCCCAATGACAAGGATGAAGGCAGTGGGTTGAGATAGCCGCACGATCTGTATGAAGACGATGTTGTCCGGCCTAGACGAATGAGAAATTGTCTGGTTGATAAAAGGGGACTCACAAAATGCAACCGCGGCGCAGTGGTCATGCCCAATGACCAGGTTGAAGGCAGTGAGTCCGGAAAGCCGCACAATCCATATGAAGATGATATTGTCCTGCCTAGATGAATAAGAAATTGTTTAGTTGATGGAAGGGGACTCACGAAATTCAACCGCGGCGCAGTGGTCATGCCCAATGACGATGTTGAAGGCAGTGGGTCCGGAAAGCTGCATAATCCGTATGAAGATGATATTGTCTTACCTAGATGAAGAAGAAATTGTCTAGTTGGAGAAAGGAGACTCAAAAAATTCAACCACGGCGCAGTGGTCATGCCCAATGACAAGGTTGAAGGCAGTGGGTCTGGGAAGCTGCACAATCCATATGAATATGATGCCGGTAGCGTAGACAAATAGAATAGAGAATGTCCGGTGAAAATAGAGTAGAAAATGAGCGACATGTGGGAGCACAACGTCGAGCACAACGAGCACGGCTAAGAACATAGTCGTGAGAAAGCGCAACGTAGTGTCGGGAAATCAGTGCCACTATCCGGACATTTCCGCTCATACCTATTTGGGTAGTAAGGCACTGTAAGGCAGCGCATTAAATAAGCCACACTTTGATTTTGCTAAGGGACTGCTGGTTTGCTAATATTATTGCTGGTATAGGGGAAATATACTATCTGTTACTAATTAGTAACAGGATGGGGCGTGTGATACAATTACTAATTAGTAAGATTAATGGTGACACTCAGGTGGTGATTCTCCTAGAACCTTCCAGAACTTCACAGAAGCAGCAATGCTTCTTATGACATCATAGTTTCCTTTTCACTCTATCACATCGTATGATCCTGTTTCCTATTTTATGATTGGCTAGTAGTTAGAACTCAGTTTGTATCTCCCCTTGAATAGTTGTATATAGTTAGGACATTGTTAGTTTTTCAGTTCAAACCTTTCATCTCTACATCTTGTAGCAGCCCAGAAACGTCCCTGCTCAATATCATCTCTTTTATCGTGATAACCTTCGTTCGAGTCCTGGTCTCTGCCCTAGCATTAAGTTGTTTAAGGGGTTGTGACACCGCCCCTGACGCCCTCTCACGCCGCCCTGATCATTCGGCCGATCAAACCAATAATGCCAATATCACCCTTCTTCCTGATGAGCTATTCGGACGACTCATTGATATCGACCTCGCTGCAGCATTGAAACTGCAAAACCCTCTCTCCGACCCAATCATCCTAGCAGCCCAACAGGCCCTGGACGGGCTCAATGCCCCTCCTATGAAGTCTGCGCTCTCCGACTGGCGCATTGAAGATAACACGCTCTTCTACAAGAATCGAGCCTATGTACCCGCGGATCTCCGACACCGTATCTTAACCCTTCATCACGATCACCCCACTGCCAGTCATCCTGGACGTTTTAAGACCGAAGAACTAGTTAAACGGGATTATTGGTGGCCCGGGATGGGTACCCTCATCCGAAAATATGTTGAAGGATGTACCATGTGCCAGCAAATGAAATCCGACACTCACCCCACGACTCCACCCCTAACTCCTATTTCGTCCACCACCCTGCGCCCCTTTGCTCAAGTTTCCGTAGATTTGATCACGGATCTCCCTCCTTCAGAGGGCTTCGACTCTGTCATGGTCGTGGTAGACCATGGGCTTATGAAGGGGGTAATTCTCTCTCCTTGCAAGAAAACCATCACATCGGAAGGAGTAGCCAAACTCTTTTTCAAGAAAGTGTTCCTCAGATTCGGCCTATATGACAAAATTATTTCCGATAGAGGCCCTCAATTTGCATCAAAATTTGCAAAAGAACTCGGGAGGCTCCTTGATTATGAAGTGGCCCTCTCCACTGCCTATCACCCTCAGACCAACGGCCAAACTGAGTGGTTGAATCAAGAACTTGAAACCTACCTCCGTATCTATTGCCGATCTGCTCCCCAAGATTGGGTAAAACATCTTCCTATGGCTGAATTTGTCCATAACCATCGGAAGCACAACTCCAGGAACACCTCCCTATTCTTCCTCATGATGGGCTATGAACCCAGAGGAATTCCTTATGCCTTTCCTGATTCTGCAATCCCTGCCGCAGAAGATAGGGTAAAACATCTCCAGAAGATCCGAGAAGAAGCTCTTGCCTGCCATAAACTGGCAATGCAACGCATGGCTGAACGATCATTCAGAAGGAAGTTTGAACCCTGGAAACATAAAGACAAAGTTTGGTTATCTGCTGCGCACCTTATCACCCATCTTCCATCAAAGAAGCTCGCACCAAAACAATATGGCCCTTTCGAAATCGAACAAGTCCTTTCCCCTATCACGTTCAAACTCCACCTTCCCAAATCTTGGAAATCACACCCCGTTTTTCATGCTTCTGAGCTATCGTCCAATCGAGAAACAGAAATCCACGGCCCGAACCACCCTGAACCACCCCCTGACCTTATCAACGGACAAGAAGAATACGAGATAGAAGTGATCCTCACCCACAAGGGAAACGTAAAAGGAAGACACCACTTTCTCGTGTCATGGAAGGGTTATCCTAGTTCAGAAAACTCGTGGCTACCCGAAAAGGAACTTCAGAATGCCCTAGAAACCCTAAAAACCTATAAAAAACGCCTCAAGATAGCCCGTCTTCTCCATTGAACTCCCACTCCCAGAACCAATCCCAGTAAAACAAATCATGTCCTCTTTCCAACTCTCTGAATACCTCAGTCTCATCGACGAGATTGAAACCGCTGCCCTTGTAGAATCCGCCATACTTTCCCCACAACACACCCTTGAGATAGAACGAATTCTAGCTGACAAAGGGGAAGACACCACTTATACCCTCGTCAATATCATCTGTATCACCAGTCTCTTCGAAACCATCGCTGAAAATGTCGATAACGCCGACGCCAAACGTAGCATCCTCCATCTTCAGAGGAAATTACGTACCCTCACTCTCCATCTTCTCCTGTTGCATTTCAAAGAGGACGTTTTGCAAGCCATACACACTATCGCCGAATGTATCGCGACTGAAGTAGCTGTCCCACCTCCTCCTCCTCCTCCCACTGCAATTCCTCCTACTCCTGAACTGACTCCCACACGACCCATCCCTCCACCACAACACACGCTCAAACGTTCTGAGCGTCAGAGAAGCTCTGCAAGGATTGCTGCCGCCAAATCCAAATCACGCTCCCCACCAAAGAACAAAGATCGCTGCTCACAAGCAGACATCGTAACCCCTCCAAAGTCATCTCAACCTCTTCCCCAGAACCCTGATGAACACTTCCGTTGTCGCCATTGTGGTGAAATGGGACATCGTCACAAGAATTGCCCTACCTACCACTGCAGGGTATGCTTTGTACTCGCACCCAAACATTTATCCGTCTTTTGCCCCCAACTCAATGGCGAGAAAATTCTCCCTATGGCGTACAATGAAGATGGCTTCTATAACGCCCTTGCTAAATGGGAAGCAGACCAAGATGAGATGGTTGAGCAGATTGAGCAAGAAGCAGAGGAACTCGCCAACAAACGCACAGGGGACGATCTCTTGCAATTTCATAATGCTGACGCGGATCTCGTCTACTACGATGATGCAAGGTTGGAAGATTGTTGAAGTTGGAGACTTCAAACATTGGTGAGGGGGTAATGTTACAGTAACCCCATCTATTTTCCCATCATCACGCTTCTCTGTACCATTCTTGTTATCTTTGATTGCTTATCAACATGCACTGCATGGACATTCCAGATAGTTCTTTCACGTTCTTCTTGACTCTGTTTACTTCCATAGTCGGCCTGGTCCGTGCCTCTTCTGTTCCCTATAAATACCGTGGTAGTTGTACTTGTATTTCTCTAACTTGAATCTACTTGGTTCTCTCTGATACTTGATCATCTTCTGAGGAAGATACTTGATTCCGATCTAGCTCTTATAAGAGACTAGTCTACACTCGAACTTCACTTAGAAGGAGAGCCCTTCAAGTGTCTGAACCGAACGTCGTAACAAGAAGAACTCCTTTATTGGATTAGTTACGCAAGAACTATCCAAGTCGTAACAGTCGTCCTTCGCTTACCCATCCCAGTCCAACTACGACGGTTGTTGTAACATTGCTCACTGTTTGCAGTGTGTGAGTGTTATGATCCTCGTTTGAGATCGAGCCATGCTGATCGAATCCGTTGCCCACTGTTCGCAGGCTGTGAGTGTGGTGATCCTCATTCAAGATCAAGCCATGCTGATCGAATCCATTGCCCACTGTTCCCAGGGTGTGAGTGTGTTGATCCTCGTTCGAGCTCGACCCATGCTGATTGAATCCATTGCCCACTGTTCGCAGAATGTGAGTTGGGTGATCCTCATTCGAGCCCGAGCCATGCTGATCGAAGCCATTCCCCATGTTCGCAGGCTGTGGGTGTGATGATCCTCGTCCGAGCTTGGGCCATGCTGATCGAAGCCATTGTCCACTGTTCCCAGCTTGTGAGTGTGATGATCCTCGTTCGAGTTCGAGCCATGCTGATCGAAGCCATTGCTCACTGTTTGCAGTGTGTGAGTGTTATGATCCTCGTCTGTGCTCGTGCCATGCTGATCAAAGCCATTGCCCACTGTTCACAGGCTGTGAGTGTGATGATCCTCGTCCGAGCTCGGGCCATGCTGATCGAATCCATTGCCCACTGTTCGCAGGCTGTGAGTGTTATGATCCTCGTCCGTGCTCGGGCCATGCTGATCGAAACCATTGCCCATTGTTGGCAGTTTGTGGGTGTTATGATCCTCATTCGAGCGTGAGCCACGCTGATCGAAGCCATTGCCCACTGTTCACAGGATGTGAGTGTATTGATCCTTGTTCGAGTTCGAGCCATGCTGATTGAAGCCATTGCCCACTGTTCGCAGGATGTGAGTGTATTGATTCTCGTTCGAGATCGAGTCATGCTGATCGAAGCTATGGCCCCCTGTTCCCAGCTTGTGAGTGTGATAATCCTCGTTTGAGATCGAGCCATGCTGATCGAATTCATTGCCCACTGTTCACAGGGTGTGAGTGTGATGATTATCCTAGTTCGAGCTTGAGCCATGCTGATCAAGGCCATTGCCCACTGTTCGCAGTATGTGAGTGTGATGATCCTCATTCGAGCTCGAGCCATGTTGATCGAAGCCATTGCCCACTGTTCGCAGGATGTGAGTGTATTGATCCTCATTTGAGCGCGAGCCATGCTGATCGAAGCCATTTCTTACTGTCTGCAGGATGTGAGTGTATTGATCCTCGTTCGAGCGTGAGCCATGCTGATTGAAGCCATTTCTTACTGTCCGCAGGCCGTGAGTGTGCTAATCCTCATTCGAGATCGAGCCATGCTGATCGAAGCTATGGCCCCCTGTTCCCATCTTGTGAGTGTGATAATTTTCATTCGAGATCGAGGCATGCTGATCGAAGCCATTTCCCACTGTCCGTAGGGTGTGAGTGTATTGATACTTGTTCGAACTCGAGTCATGCTGATTGAAGCCCTCACCAATGCCATTCCTGATATATTGACAGAAAGTCAGTGTGGTTATCCTTGGTCGAGCTTGCGCTCTGCTTATCACTGACATTTCGCATCTCCTAATAGTATGTGAGTGTTTGATCCTCAAACCTTACTCACGAACAATATCAACGATCAATCAATAGGACGTGAGTTTGTTCATCCTCCTTTGACCTTGGGCAATGCTGACCGAAGATATTATTCATTGACAGCGTGTGAGTGTGTCAAACATCTGCAAAGGGAGACGATTTTCAACTTCCTATCATGATTTCACCAGCTTCGGTCCATTCAATGTGAGGAGATGGAGGCTAGGTTACTCTCTGTGGTATGTCCAATTGCTCACAAACTACACACAATTCTCATGTTGAAAATTCCCCAGGCCTCTAGCTCATCGCCATTGGAGACAATTGTTCAGCTTAGCTCTGGTGAATTTTCAGGCAATATTGCAATGAATCTGCTTATTATTGATCATTTAGCTGCTGTTGTCATTTTTGAACACTCTTTCTACATTTTCGAAAAGCAGTGGCATCTTCATCACCAGCAGAACTCTGTTCCCTCTTATATTGAGGCTCTCGAGTCGTACATGGCATCTCCACATGCTGCTGCTGTCAGGGAAGCTATAAGCGCTGCCGTCCATAAATATGAAGAGGCTGTGAGCACTGTCGAAAAAACACCGTCTACTTGGAAGGCCAAGCTACCTTTCGAGTGGTATCGGAGGAAGGCGGAACTTCGTGAGAGGAAGGCAGAGTTGATGAAGACAATTCTTGAAATCACTTTACAGTATCGCCTGTGTATGTATCAACTGTAATGATTGTAACAATCCCACTGATCTGTTTGTCTTCAGCAAGACCTTAAATGGTGGGCAACACATCACCGGGTCGATGATGTTTGGGGTGGATCTGTAGTATTTCGGTGGTGAAAGCGGGTGTCTTGAATGGCCTGTCGAGGTGGTTTCAGGAGATGGAACTGTATCAACTGTTGTACGATCATGCAATGTGGCACTTTTTCTAGTATGGCGCACACGCACGTAAAGCTCATTGGTCGCCCTTAGCCGAGATGGCCGTGAGACATACTGGGTCTCCGACAACCCCTTGATGTACCTCCAACTATCCGTGCTCTGATTGCAAGTGGATCAAGGTCTGAAGGTCATGTATGATCTGCATACCATTTTTGCTCCACAGCTTTTCTCGATGTGCATCATTTCAATTATTATGATTTCAGAATTACAGTATGTAAACACATGGGACGTATCTGACAACCTTAGTCGCTCTAGCTGGTCACGGTGGATGCTGGATAAAGATTTGTCAAAAGACTTGGCTGTCGACAGATAACAGGTCAAAGGTGGATGTGTTAACCCATTGTACGTCAAGCGTTTGGCTACCACCCTGTTCATCCCACTCCCATCGTTCTCGTTTCCACTCCACACGATTCAAAGTCAAGACTTACTCTGGATGCATTATCTCGAACGGCTGAGAGATGACGCCATTAATGAACAAAGGAGAAGACGGATTGCAGACTATCTGCGTAAACTTGTGCCGCTGGATGTCACCTACGCTGCGGTCTCTGGTGGATACCAGCACTACGACCACTCCATGCGTGTCTGACAAATATACGAGCACGGCTGAGATCATGAATAAGCCTAAAACACTTGCCTGTCTGATCAGTCCAACGACAACGTCCCGTGTCTGTGAGCTTGCAGCGACGGACGGCAAGATTAATGGCATTCATCGCTGAGCGTCAGGATGTCGGCGTGCAGTGACCATTGATATTGGCGATCCATTGCAGGGCATAACCATGTCGATTCTTCAACTGACCCGGGGAATTACCGAGCTGCCAGTTAACAGTGAGTGTGTCGATTGAAGATTCGCAGTCGCGCTCGTGCTATACGGATAGAAGAAATATCCCGTGCTTCAAGTTTCAAAAGGGAGTGGTTGATTGTGATGCCTTCATACTAAGAACGTGGTGGGATGGAGGATGAAAAAGACGCATGCGGGGGAGGTATAGCTGTTGGCACGATCCTGAAATAACACTCACCGCCATTTTCTTTCCCTGCTGTCCTCCACCGGCGCATCATGCTACAACTGCGCGCGCAACAGGTGAATCAACGGGTAAGTATGCCCATCCCAAGAACTTGTAGCTTTTATTCTTTGAGAACCACTTTGCCTTGCGAGTTGAACATGGAAGCAGAGGATGAACAGGTGCAAGCCGCGAGGTCGACGACGCGTCAGATGAAAACGAGAATGAAGACCCGTGTCGTGGGGGTGAGGAATGACGGGTATTGGTGGAGCGGCGCGAGGCAGCATTGTTGAATCTTGATAGTTAAACTTGTTTGATCAATTGGGTGTATTGAATGGTGCAGATAATGAGTATGACTGTAGGTTGGCCGAAGGAGCAGCGGTATTCGCCAAGAGGTGCTGTGGTTTTGACGCGGACGCCCCAGTGTGCTGAAGTTCATTTCTAGGTTTTGGGTTTGAATGAACAGATGAGTTGAGGACAGCACTCAGAGCTGAGTCTAAGTTCTTCCAATCACCACACGTGAATGCAGGTCTGCTCGTGTGAAAATTGGGCGCAAGTTGAGCAAGCAAACCCGATTGTCTATTACTCTCATTATACATACATCATCGACGTAGAACTACTAATGCATCTCTCATCTTGAATTTTATGATTCGTGTCGTTGTGCGCCTACCGTGACATTCAGCGGATTATTCGCAGCGCTCCGACTCTGTCCCAACTTGCATATCCCACCCTTACCGATGCATACGGCGAATATCGACATCGATCCTACAGCCGAGTCATTTCAACATACCTCCCTAGAAGATTTGTACTTGACCCAATCTGACGTAGCGGATGCTGAAGCTATCGCACGTATCATTTTCTCAATGCTCCCTTCTGTTGACTACGTTCGCCCGCATAACTTTGCTGGTCGCATCTGGGACGAGGTTCAAAGGCATCTTGAATCTTTTAGAGCTTCTGCGGTGTTAGCTGCCATATCACAGGAATAACCTAGAATATCTGAGTTCGAGATATACTCATGTCAGGCAATGCTCTGCAGTTACTACCGTACCTTCAGTGGTCATTCAAGATGCTGTTTACTGTTGTTACAATTGTTTTCTCTATATATCATGTCACGGGAGCGGCCTCGAAGAACTGATTTCGGGATATACTCATGCTGGGGCAATTGTCGATCTAGCAGTCGATGTCATACCTTCATACCTTGCTGCCGTCACTGTCGTGGCTGTTTGCTATGGTTGGAATTTAATTGTTTTCTCCCTTCTGACCATCGGATTGCTATATGGTATAGGTTCCTGCCACACATGGATATGAAACATGAAGGGTCTTCATGCGCTCTACGGCTGAGATGAAATTATTGTCTCGCTGCTGACCGTTCGATGTGGCGATATCCATACAAATGATAAACTGTTGAAATCCTGCAAATACTGAGACAACACCCGCACAAAATCCTACACAAAAAAAAAGAATCAAGTGCTACACATTTGCCTCTTCCCATGGTTCATCTCGTGATGAACCCACAGCTGGAATCTGTGCCCGAAGTTCAGAAATTTCCTCTGCATTGATACTATACAATTGCATCAGCTCGATGATTTTATCCAAGGTATTGCGATCCGCGCGTTCCAGGAGTGTCAATCCCCTATCATACTCCTGGATCCGAGTATGAACTTCTCCGCTAATTGGTGAGGCAAGGAAGGAAGCGATCGCGAGCTTGATGGCCCTGCGAGAAAGTTCCTGGCTTTCTGACACGAGATAAAGTGTCTGCAAGACGAGGGTCAAGTCGATGATATAGCACATGAAGCGCCGAAGAACCGCGTGGCTGTGAAGGAAGTGTCAGTATTCTTTCGCTCAATGACAAGTAGCGGCACTACATACGACGTCTGGTACACGTCGTGAGCCCATGCGGCGAATACGACACCTGCCGCGATTGGCACTACAATGGGAGCCGCAGGTCCTGACAAGGCAGACACGATGCCCGCAATAGTACCCACTATCGAGAGACCAACAACACTGAACATTGGTTAAGATTAAATTTCATCGTTAGATGATAAAACGACCCACATGGTCCTGCTGGGATCAGCTGTAGGTTCATCATCTAGCTTATCGACCATGTTCACCATCAACGTCCTGAACTCTGAGCTGTACAAGTACTGCGCATAAATCATGTCAGAATGGATGCGATGACAACAAATAAATGAGACATTACACGATGAGGGTCACGGAAATTCCACACCGCGACGATATCTGTGTGAAGCACATTCAGACACTCCCGCGTCCTACGGTTTTTAAATGCTGTGCTCGATGCCAGCGCCTTCCAATATCCTGTAGCACATGAAGGTTCAGTTGTGCTCTGTAATCAACAACATGAAATTGAAACAGACTTCGCTTGCCAACCCTGACAATATGTAAATTGCGAAATAAGAACCACGCAAGCAAGGCTTACTCGATTGATGCACTTATTTTGAGTCCAGGATCCACGCGCTGAGCGATGGAGGTCATCACTGACGCTTCGGGCGCAAAATGCTGACGGACGAGGTTTTCAGTCATCCGGATCAGATGAGCTCGCGTTTCCTTATGGGTTTCTTTCGCTGCGCTCATACGTTTCAGAGGCACGCATGAATTGGTCAAATCACTGGTACCCACTAGAGATCGCAGTGTAAGTTATATGGCGCCCTGCAAATTTCTGTAGCGGTCGGATGCAGATATCCTTTAGCTCGGCATCTGCTTTTTTCTTGACAAGTTTCTTGATGGCGTCCTCGCTCAACCTTTTGAGAGAGGAGCTGTCCAGAGTACGATCCACGCGGTCGATGAGCATATCATATTTCGTGAAAACGACGACGACGGGAACTTTGGACCAGGGTTAGCGGTCACCTGCGTGGAACGATGACAAACGTACTATTTCCGAGTTTTCCGTCGCGCTTCAATGTAAGGAATGTCTCCGTGCCAGTCTCCAATAAACGCCCGCCTGCACGGGGTATTTCAAAGCAAAGCCTTCCGTATATTTCGTCAGCTTGGGATGAGGAGTGGTGAGGATGGAGAGCCCACCAAACAGCATGCAGCTGATCTTTCAAAGCAGGCTCGGATATCCTATGTTCAATGAAATCTTGCACTATTTTGACGTTATCCTCGTCCCCTGGTTCAAAACCTTTACTATCATGGAGAACAAATCTGTCGTTCTGTTGGGAGATATACTCGGTTTCGATGTTAGCTTCGCCCGGCTTTTCATGCGAAGTGAGCTATAGAGATAACATCAGCGACTTACTGTGTTTGAGATGATGAGCAGCCTACCGCTTTATCCACTCCGAATGCCTGATTGATCAGCGAAGACTTGCCAACGCCCGTCTATTGTAAGCAAAAGTGTGAATTACAAGCCTGAGATCAAACGAAGACTTAATACCTTTCCTATCACTAGAATTCGGAACCTTTCAAAGTGAGTCTCTGGCGTCAACCGAAGAATGTCACTCCATGGTTTTCCTGACTCACCGAGGACAAATTCCAATGATTTCGTCAGTGGTGGACTGGAGCGTTGGATTTTCATCGGAAGAAGTGACGGGCTGCTCAACTCGCTAACCACAACTTAGATGAGTTCCAATGCACGACATTGATCCTTACTTCGGTTGCTGTATTCCCGGAAAGCTCAATAACGATCTTGATTTTCTTATGAAACCTGGTATATTCTGTGGATGTGACATTGAATCTGTGAGTGATGAGGGCGAGAGCGCGATGAGTATTTGCTCGACCTTGTCTCTCGGCTTCTCCTCTTCCACTAGACACACGAAAGATGTCTTCGGTATCGAAACAAATATCTTCATGCTCGGTCTTCATCCCAAACCGGCTCTTGTGCCTTAGATGTAACGAAAACGAATCCCCAACAAAAAGCTCCCTAATTATGACGAAATGTAATAGCAATTCAGATCCGGGAAAATTCGTCTGGCTCGAGTGCTTACATGGGTGGAGAAAATTTCTGTCGCGAAGACATTCCTGCTTCGCGTTCAATCGTCCTGTGCAACTTGCCAATCTGTATTTCAGCAGACTCTACATTCTTGCCCGACTTGCTGAAATCGACGGAGACACCTGTTTAATATATTTAGTTGGATTGATCAGCTGATGTGAGAGTTAAGTGGTACCAGAGATGTGGAGGGGACAGGGAATGTGTGAGGTATGGCGAGAGTTTGCCATGCCAACTCGAGTTGGGAAACTTGTGAGCGCGGGAAGCTTACAGAATTACTTATGTGGAACGTACTAGTAGGCCATCATGCCAGCTGCACCTTCGTTCACCGTGTATGCCTCATGGTCAATGGAAGCATGTCACGGCACATGCCACCAAGGAACCAATATGTCGGAAATTCTTTTACGGCATTCTGATGGATTAAAATGGCCTAACGACACGGCCCAATTATAATAGTCTATGCGTTGCTTACTGTTTTCGTGACGGGAAAGAAGACAAATAGATTTGATCAAATGCAGTGTGATTTTTACAAATAGTAATTAGAGTCTGTTCGGGATCACGATTTCGCCCAACTTCGAGAAATTCAGAAAAGAAAAAAACAACTTAAGTAAGCATGCCGGTGTGCCGTGTGCCCTGGTCACAGTGTGACATCTTCTTATCGATTCAATCATGCCCTCGACACGAAACTCATCAGCGCGATACTCTCTCCGGTTCCACCCAACTATGACTAAAGGAAAAGGTAAAAAGAAAGCAGCCACTGACAGTCAGGAAACTGCCGCACCAGCAAAAGACCGCTGCATATGGTCTCTGGATGATGAGAGGAAGCTCGTGGAATACGCTGTACAACACCACGCCAAAGGTGGCGATGGTATGAACTTCACCAAATCGTTCTGGGTTGGTGCCGCCGCCGAGATGGCAACACGCCCATGCCCCGAAGGCGCTCCCAAGACACCCGAAGCCTGCCAATCCAAATGGACTCGGGTAAGTACTATTGTTGTATTGATACATGTGCCGTTACTGATATAATTTAATGTATCTCTAGATCAAAAAGATGTATCAGGTGGTCGACAAAATCGCTAGCCATGCCTCGGGGCTATCATTCCACCCGGAATTAGGAGCCAACATCAGCGAAGAATCAGAGACTATGTGGGCGGACTTTATCAAGGTCTTTTTTCGTCTATTTCCCCTGCTCTACCTTACTAATTATTCACGCAGCATAACCCCTCAGCGAAGCCTTTAAGAAATAAAGGCTGGTCACATTACGAGGCGCTGCGAGGGATCATTCCGACACACACGAGCAGCTGGGTTGGGTTTCATGCCGGCACGAGCCTCACCACAAACACGTCGACTCCTACAGCAACTGGTAGCGACATAACTCAAAATACTACCGCCGATGCCCCCGCCGATGTCATGTCGTCACTGGAGAACGCGCTCCATCAGGTCGAGTTCCGCGATCTCGATCTCGATGATGACGACATGCGCACCACCCCAATACCGAACGATACCCCACCTGTCCCCGCGCCTATCCTACCTGTCCCCGCGCCTATCACACCTGTCACGCCAAGAGGCTTCAACGCTGCAATGCAGCCTTTTGTTGCCCCCTCGATTTCCACGCCTGGTTCATCAACCGCAGTGAAGCGCAAAGCCGACGGGGACGATAGTGAACGATACGCGTCCCGCCCTCCACACTCTTCAAAAGCAAAGAGTGCGTCAGGGTCGTCGAAATCACAACGTCTCACGCTGCCGCTGGCTTTGGAAGGGTTGGGGGATAAAGTGTCCGGCGAAATATCTACCGCGTCATCCACACTTCAGGACGTCATCACAGCCCACATCATGGAGCCCGTTCCATCCCGCAAGCGGCGCGCCATGCTTCGAGTCCAAGAGGAGAAGGACTTGGATGATTATGACGCTTTTGCAATGATCAGGCTGTTTCAAGCTGACGTCACTATCGCTGACGCGTATAATAGCATTACAAGAGATGGTATTAGGAAGATATTTTTAGCGCAGCACCTGCAGGAGGCAAGGAGAGTGCGCGCGAACGAACAGCAACTTTTATAATACCTTTACAATACATCTGCGCGCAATACAATACTTGAAGTTGACAGAAAACATCATCATGATTGGGCAGCAAAGACAAGATACATTGTACATAGGACTAGATACCTACAGCAAAAAAATGACAATATTATTCAGTTTGCACCAGGTGGCACAGGTGCTCCTCTGCGCCGCCTTTCCGCAAGGTAGTCATCCCACATCGACTGAGAAATCTCGTCATGAACATCGTGTGCACGAATGCGTGCTGCTTCAGTGGGAGGTCCATCGGCGAGTGTGCCGCTATCATAGTTACCGCTCCACTCATCCGCCTCCACGTCACGATAGTCGAGTAATTCGTCTGGGTCGTGGATGCGGATGACATTGTGTACGAGACACAATGCCGGAGGGATGCGGGCCTGTATGTCGGAATTGTACTCTGGAGGGAGCCGAAGTATACGAAAGCGGTTTTTGAGGACACCGAAGATACGCTCGACGACATTGCGGAGCTGCGCGTGGCGTAGGTTGTATAATTCCTGGGCATTGCAAGGCCTGCAAAGATTGTAAGTACTGTGCCAGGGTGATAAGTCAACTCACTGCAACATACACCTGATTTGCGCGGCCCCATTCAGCAAGGTGGTAGCGGACACCACGATAAGGCACGAACAATTCGTCGCATGCACCAAATCCAGCATCCGCCAGGTAAACCTTGCCTGGAGGGATTGTAAAATCAGTGAGACGTGCCACGTTGTAGACACGAGCGCCCGCTGCGGATCCTTGAAAGCCGCTCAACATGTACGTGAAACGCATGTCGAAGTCGCATGCAGCAAGGCAATTTTGAGTTAAATTGCCTTTGCGGTCACGAGCGGCATCGCGATCAGCAGCTGAGGGATGGCAATTGATGTGCGTGCCGTCAATAGCGCCGATAACGTTTGCGAAGTACGGGTATAGTTTCGTTGTCTCAACAATTTGAGGGGGTATCGGAGTGTCTGCGTCGGGGAGCCGGACGTAAGTGGAATAGATTGGGCGGGAGGAGAATGCGATGAGAATGCGTTTGAAGTATCTGAAAGGAATAAAATTAGTACGCATAGCTAGGGGTAAGAGTGGGGGGACGCACTTCGATATAGTATCGTTTGAGCGCTGGAAACGCTCAGCAAGGTGGCGTACAGAAATGCCTGTAACGCAGGCATATAGGAAGATGGCTAGCTGCTCTTCTAGGGTGACGTGCTTTGAGTCGTTGATCCCGCCATTGCGAAGTAATTGAAGTAGGATGATGAATACGTGGTGATGCACGCCGAGCTCACATCGAATCCGCTCTGGATGGCCATTCAGCAGTTCGTTGACCCAGCCAACCCCCGTCAGGATTGACGTGTGATAGGGTTGTTTGTCGTAGTAGGTAGTAGTGTATGCGTTTACAGCGATCCCCGCAATGTTGATGACTTCGGAAGCCGACGAGACCACGCGCTGAAAGAACTGAATGATGGCTTGGAGAAATTTTAAGTCGGATTGTTCAGCGTCTTCTACACTCTCCTCCAAGTCCTCATTAGACTCATCTTCCTCATCTCCTTGGTCCTCCTCATCCCTCTCATGATCCCTCGAGCCTGATGTTGTTGAATCCTCGTCATCGACCTTGTCACGGTATAGCAAGAGGTTGGAAAGCATGGCCGCGGTGTGCGTATACTACACGCGCATATTGATAACAACTGATCAGCGTGACATCGGTTTCAAGCTCCGATCAGGGCGTGCTTACTTAACATTGTTTTTTTCTTTTCTGAATTTCTCGAAGTTGGGCGAAATCGTGATCCCGAACAGACTCTTAGTGATGCTATGGTGCTATTTGGGCTCAAAACCCGAAGGGTTTTATGACCCGAAACACAGTTTCGAATCTGCGTAAGTGTCCAGGGTGAGCCGTGAGGGCGGGATGGGCCACAGCAGCTCACGGAAAGTGATTTTGCGCTAGAAAAATTACGGTTATCGAAACGGTGCGTCGAGTATGGTTTACGCTAGAATGATGTACCTGGGAAAGGATCTTTATATAAAGAAACTTCGTTTTGGAACGAGACGCTTGTTGCTGCTAAAGGGGCATGGAGGGCGGGTGCGACGAAACGAGAGTGTAGTCGATCTGAAGAGAACTTGCAAGTAGTACGTAGTGGTATGAAGCAAGAAAGGTAAAGTCCCGAAAAGCTGTGCCGCCGCGTAGACACAATTCTATGAAGTTTTCATGCCTCAAACTTTCATAGAATATAATCTATGCGTTGCTTACTGTTTTCGTGACGGGAAAGAAGACAAATAGATTTGATCAAATGCAGTGTGATTTTTACAAATAGTAATTAGTGATGCTATGGTGCACCAGTAGCCGTGGTATTGATATATTACTCACTGGTAGTGTAGTGTAAATGTGATACAATAGTTGCTCACTGCCATAGCTCCCAGTGATATATGAATCTATTACACCTGCAGCTCCCTCTAGTTCCCTGCTCCAAGCGCTATTAGCTGATTCATCTGAGATCTATGGTATGTGACTTGAGATCCATCATAGATGGTCTCGTTTTTGGCATTCTGCGATCTGTGATCTCCGCCCTTACCATTCTCCAGTGTTGCTTCTTTCCCCGCGTTAATATTAAGAACAATCACGCGATATATGTATATTTATAACTGCAAGGGAGCGTCAATAGTAGGTGTATCTACCTCTCCGCTCTCTGGAATCAGGACACCACCAGAGACAAGGGTAGGCACATCACTCCACAGCCTTTGAAACTTGGCTATCAGCAGCACACGCAGTGCAGACTGGCGACACGCGTACGCTGACAGTCCCTCTTGTGCAGGTGCTGAGTTGAGCGTTCGAAGAGTTACGCGCTCCTTCCACCAGGACCCTTGCCATCTCAAAAACACCAGCACTCGTCTCATCTCTTCTAGCAATAACTCCACCTCCTCCGACCACCGGTGTGCGCGGGCACGAGCCTTGCACCATTCCAAGCGGACACCTATCAAAATGTCAGATAAATGTGAGTAAAACATACCATACACTTACAATCCTGTATGTGTTCATTTTCTGTACAGCTGTTATCAGCACGGGAGTCTAACCAAATCCAGGAGATGGTTCCTCTCCCTTGCTGCTCCATGTCACCCATAGGCTTAACATCAGAGTCAAGAAGTGGGCGCATGGTGAGCTCCCAACCGCACTTCTCCAGACGGTGGCCAAGAGACAGCAGGGCACTGCGCGCACGTCTGTACTTCAATACACTGGCGTGCTTCCTCGATTCCACGGCATCAATGATTTTCTTGGCGCGAGTGGAACCCGCTTGACCACGGACATTTTTATCCTTGTACTTGTACATGTGGGATCGAAGCCGGAGGTGGGAACGAACTTCGTTCAGGGCATCGAGGGCCTGCGCGTAGCGTAGCTCCCACTCGTGGCCAGCGAGCGTCAGGTCTACGGGGGTGCCAGCTGGAAGTTGCGAAGGGAGCCACAGGTTGAAGTCTTCAGGTTTGAGTTCCTGTGGCCTCCCACTAGCCTCTGATGATCAATGCCGGAGTTGACAGACAACCGGCATGTATAGCTCCTGGATGCGGGCCCAGGCATCAAGCCGTCATTGGAGGGAGGCGATTTGAGTTTGTGTTATGGCCTTCTGATTGTCGGTGTCGTGGAGGGACACATTGGCAAGACTGGATCTTAAGCGTGCCCTGTAGAACTGTCAGTATGGCGTAGTGTAACAATGAATACAAAACTTACTGTTGATCCTCGAGATCCATGCCCGATGTAATCAATCCGCTTGGAGAGACATCGGTGTGAAGTGAGACATTGATTCCAGCTTGAAGGTCTTGAGCTTCAAGCTCAGTGAGTTGTAGTCGTACGGATGCCTGTGTAACCGCTACCATTTATTAGAACAACCACTGCAAAAACACCAGGATCACTTACGGTTAAACCGGCTTTCAAAGGGGTTCGGAGAGGAGTTATCCTCCTCCCAGGATTCCACCTCTGCCTTCCACTGCGCGATAAGAGCCGGCTGAATAGTCTTCTCCAGTTCCGAGAGGGCTTCGGAGTGCTCCTTCGTCCACTTTACAGCTTCAATCATCTTCTTATGCAATGTCCGCCCTAAGTCTATGTCAGAATTTGAGACTGAAAGAAAGAAACCGCTCACCTAATGCTGTAATTTTTTTCCAGTTCCAATCACCGAAGTGATCGTCAAGAGTGTCCCGGCGTGCTCCCGGTCCCATTTCCTTGGTACTTGATGCCACTCGGTTTATATTGGACCAGCCCCGTTCAGGGGCTTCGCCATCTGTTCGGCCCACGTACCTCGACCAGTTGAAAGAGAAATTGGTGCGACACTTATCGATGTGGGCCTGGATGTGGAACTTCGGCACAAAAACACGTATGAGGGAAGATTCGCGGGGGGGAGAAAGTCGTTCCGGCATCGTTTCCATTCGAGTCCAGAGTCTCTTGTGCCACTGGCAGGCGATGTCGTAGGATATGTTGATCATGGACATCGCGAGGATGAAGAGCGCAGAACACATGATATAGTCCATATTAATGTACCTGAGTAACATCAGCCTTAAAACATTCCAAATGCAATATAATACATACCGTTCACCCTTCTGCAGGTCTCCAACTCCGTTTGGGAGCTTCATATCGTGCCTTGCGCAGTCGATCGTCCCAACTCCTGTTGCAGCAAGCCCACGGGAGGACTTGGTATCCGCCATGTTAACTGCATTGTGGCTTACACACGTGCTTCGCTACAGAAAAAGTCTAAGTTGAGAATTATCATTGAAAACATGTTACTTACCTCTTGCTTGTCGGAAGCACGATCTGCAAGGTAAGATTTGTATGAGTCTTCGTGCACAAAATACGCCCATCCAGCATTAAGGCTAGGGTCAGCAGTGTCAGAAGACACCGCCTTGCGCTTCAATCTAAAGTTCGCATCGATTGCAACAAACAGCGCATATTTCCATCTGCTCAGATAACGTGTGAGCTCAGCAAAATCAGGGAAAGACGACCAACATCTTACCTGGTAAATAGAGGCTCCTTCTCCCAGTCTAGTGGAAGATTCTTCCCGGGCTGTGGGCACGCGGGGCAGAGAACAGCTAACTCTCCTTCGGCAGTAGCATTGACACCAGCGGGGTCGTGTCCCCTTCCTCCGCGGGAAAGTTGCTTGAGGTTACGCCATTGGCGTACCATCCGCATGAAAGCGGAATAACGATCCTAGAATATATCATCATCAGACAGTTGCAGGAATAAATTAAAATACTCACCCTGATCGCTACTAACCCTGAATTGTCGGTGTGCCTTGCGAGCGACTGGTAGAACTCGTAAGCAGACACCTTGCTTTCAAAGGATAGAATATGAAAATGCTGCAGAAACCGTAAAGGTTGCTGCAGTTCGAGGCTCTGAGACTGTGGCTGGATACCACCGCATACGTAACAATTGTTTATACCGAATCTGAGCCGAAGCGCAGCCACAAAAGTCCAGGGCGATTTCATGAATACCATCGAGCGCGATGACCACAAAATCATCACCGGCAGCGGGAGAAGGTTTGTAGCACCTTTCTCCTGGGTTATGGCCTAGTTTGTACCCGAACCCCGAGCTGTTTGAGTGTGATACGCTGAAAAAAAGTCCCATTCCATATCTGACAAGGATCAGTCATACGTTGATGCCCAAAATAAGTATGAAACACACCTCAATCCTATGCAAAGGATGAAGAACGTGGTTTTGAAGTGTACATTCACGGCAGAATATTTGAATGCCATGGCAGTCACGCATCGGACGTTGAGGGCGTATACTGCCACCACATGAGCAAGTGACACCTTCAGTCCCGCGTCCATTGAGGCGCAGCATTTCGTCCAGGAGATTTGACGTTTGTCCAATCCAGGCGAGCAAGGTCTGGTCCTTAAGTCCAATAGTTAGCATGCCCAAACGAATATCAAATGAGAACACCCACTGCCGCAGTCTCTTTGCGCTTCTCCGTGGAACAAATATCAACAATGTCGTCTGTAAGTGTTTCGTCCTCAAATTGACAGTCGCTGGGATGCTCAACGCGGTCATCTATCCAAAATATGTTGTCGTTTGATGAATTTTCGGGGGGAATTCCAGCAACATAGTGTGTTTGCAGCCGTGTGCTCCCTTCAGCGGTAATCTCTGCTGCACGAAGTCGTAAAAGATGAGGTTCGGGGTTGATAGAGACGGGGACAAAAACCTCCCGTTCAAGTGCAGGCCTCTTGGGGGGGCGACCACGGGGCATTGTGCACTGTGGTTAATCTGTCAGCTCAGTCGGGTAGTCAGAGGATCCTCCATTTGTAATTGGAGGATCCCGCCAGTATATAATAATGGACAAATTTGTCCCTCCTCACCCACCTCGTGAATCATGGTAACACCATTGAATGATAATGCCATCCCACCGGCAACCGTTGAATACTTGTTGCGCCCCCGTCGAAGTGAGCCACTTGATAGTGATATCTTGCCACATACCTGACATTCAAAAACAGACCACAATCCGCCCCCAGCACCTGTGTCTTCGGAAATTCGTTCATACATAATGCGATATAATCGAACCCCAACCAGAGGGCCGATTTTCACGCCTGTGCAGAAGGACTGGTTGAAAGATCATATACCACAGTATATGCAGTGGCCTCCTACCTCAGATGAGACGATCACATTCGTACAGACCATGCTTATTGATTTCGACCACATGTGGCCTCTTCACCAGAAGTTGTGGCCCGGGTCGAATGTTCACATTTTGCTAACCGACAGCATGCATGCCAAATTGACGGCGGAGATGCTGATTCTTCGAGGGGTAAGTCAGCTGTGCACGTAATATGCACTATGACTGACCTTGATGCAGAATATCAAGGGCCACATGCTGTGGACAACGCGACGTAATCTGCGTCGCGAGAAGAATCGAACGGGAATTGAGCCGCGGAAATGGTTCTGGTACTGGGGTGTCGGGCAAGCTTAGAAGATTGGTGGATAGTACTAGAGAATCCACTTACCTGCTAGACCATACATGAGAGCTTGAGCGCGATATCAGTGATTGATGATCCCCGATTCCGATGTTGATGGAAGCTGTGATGGATTTGCCAAGATTAGTCAGCTGGTGCCACGTGGATTACTAATATCTGGCACTTTGCAGTGATCCGCCATTTCCCAAATCCAAGGAAGTCATCCCATCCTCCATTTCTTGGACGTCCGACCCCGCCGGCCTATGGAGTATAAATTCAGAACGTGGTGAGTGATACATTATCTATCTATTCAAGGTACTCACTTAACTCACTCCCATGACTCAGAAACTGCCTTCCTCCAGTCGGACAGATACCATGGTATCTGTCCGACTGGACGGTCTCATCAATCTTCTCCAGTGTCTTTCCCTCGACGATCAAAAGACACTATCTCAGGCCTTAGACATTGGCACGGACACGGGCACCGATGGTGATACATCCAATGGTGAATCCGTTGATTCTTTTATATTTCATTACTCATGTAGCTTTGGCAATGTTACAGATAACATCACCGTCAGAATGGGCCTGGGCCCTGCCGCTGGCAGCACCGAAATGGCATTGGCTGCTCTTCCCGCTGTCTCTGATGACCCCCCTGCTACAACCATTGACAGTCCCAGGGAAGCTGCACCAGTTGCTTCTCCTGGCGCAGCTGCTGCCCATAGTGCTGGCACCACTCCTACTTCTGCCCCCGCAACTGCACATGCTGCTGCTCTCCACTGTGGTTGTTCCTGCAGGGCATGTCACTGTCTATGTCGATTACGAGGAAAACGACTCCTCTGATGACGAAGATGCGGCTGCTGCAGCTGCTGCACTTGCGAATGATTCCACATTGATTCATTACCGCGATACCTACTTCAATGTCCCAGTTGATGCCACCCCGCCGCTCTATTATGTGACTCGAGGTCGCTACATCGGCATCTTTTCAGGCTGGTGAGCTGGATTTTCCGAATTTCTCATGTCTAGTAGCTCATTTCTTCATTGTAGGGATGCAACCGGTCCCAAAGTGCTCGGTGTCTCTCGAGCCATCTACCACAAGGTGGATTCCATCGAGCAAGGGATAAACATCGTGAAGGGTGCAATTGATCGCGGTGATGCTTCGCAGGCCTTGTAGCACATGATTATTTAGTGAATTTTGTGTATGTCCATAGCTGTCGCAAAATGAACGGTTTTTCTTGAATGTCGGTGTGCTTCGTCTGATCAAAACATATTGCAAACAAGTATTACATTAATGAGAGCATACAAGCGCCATGCCTATCAAGAACATTAAACTTAAGATATAAACCCTACACTGTAGGCATGATATTCGTAGAGTTCAATTTTGAAGGATGGTAAGAGAATGGTAGGATAAATTCGCATAAAAATCCAAATTAATCTCCTACGTGAAGCCATTCAAAACTCCTACGCATATATTGAGTGCCTCAACTGGCTTACTTTCAACCCACTTTTATGCACATGGCACGACCACGTCTACACAACACTAAAGAAGAAAAGGCAGAAGCTGCACGCGCTTATAAACGAGCTTACTATGCACGGTACTTCACTCACTTTATTGTTATTTCTCTTAATGATGGTGGACCCACTGATACTACAGTCACCGCGATAAGCTATGTGCGCAAAAAAAGGAGATATACAAGGGGAAGGAAGATAGGTAAGATACATACCAGCCACTTGAATATCTGAACATCTGACTCGAGGTCACCTAAGTTCTAGGCTGTGTGATAGGCCTGTCACTGTAGGAAGGCCACGCTCACACCATACAGCTGAGGAGAAAATTGAAGCTGCACGCCGATCCCGGAAAGCCTATTATGCTCGGTATGTCATTGAAATATCAATGTCTCAAACCATTGAACATTCTATACCTAGTAACCGTGAGGAGATCCGTATCAAATATCAAAACAAATCAAATTCAAAGGCGTACGTTTCTCGCACAACTATAATATTGTCACTTACCTGATCGCCCAGCTTGGACAATACCAGTAGCCTCAAACCGGCGCGCTCAGTACGAGATGCACACAACAAACGCAAAAACAAATGGTATGTTATTTCATTTCGCAGTAGTTCATAAGGCTAAATGATCTCGATCAAGGGCAAGGCAATGCGATGACATCGATGCCAGCCTGCAGGTCCTTATTGGGTCATCGTCAAGCACAGCATTGGTTGAGGGCCTTTGTGAGCTCTTCATAGCAAACCCGGATAAGCCAGATTCGTTGGACGTCCTGCGGTCTGCTCACAATGGGTTGGAAGACCTCCTTATGCGTGCGCAAACTGTAGAAAACGATGTTCTTGAGGAATGTGGGACAGGGCAGGACCTCAGTCGGGCACATAGTTCTGTGTCTCATGTGCGCAGGGTTCTGGCTGACTTAGAAGACGTGTTTAGTCATGCCATGTTAGGTGTAGACTCCTTAGTTGAAGCGCATGAACAGCATAGACTACATCATCAACTTACCCAACACAATGTTATTCCTTAGTAGCCCAAAATACAACTAGGTAGTATAGAACTTGATTCAACACCTTTTGAAATCAGAGCGCTCGGTGACAATCGGAAAATTCCGAGCTTGGAAAACTGTATTGGCATTACGCATTAACCTTGGCATCAAACAGTGACAACGCGTACGGAACCAAAAAAAAAGGTATGTTATGACGAAATGGATTTAATTAATTATAGTCATATGTGATGGCATGCTAAATGTAACACGAATAGATGGCGCCGCGTACATGGCTGACGCAGGAGGAACTGGCCTTCATCGCAACTTTTGAGGATGATTACCTCGAATGCCAAAAGAAGGGGAACTATACCACTTTTTGGCAACCCTTCTTCGAACAATGGGAGGAACGATGGCCCGCGAGGGCTTCCTTGTTTCCAGGTATTCCTATGGATCAAGTTCTCACCGCGGCTCAATTAGAGGAGAACGAAAAATTCAAAGCCGCACTTCAGAAGGTCTATTTCTTATTTTTCATGCATGGTATTGGGGACTTACATTGCATCCAGCGCCTGACGGTCAAATTCCGTAATGATTATGGTAATTCAAAGCCTGGCCGCAAAGCGGCTGCAGCGGGCAATTCGGCTGTCCACAAACTTCTCAGCAATATCGTTAAGGGACCCACAGCTGGTCGGAAACGTCCTCTCAAGGAAAGCGAAGTCTACGCTAAAAAGTATTATACTACTCGAGTCCAGGCCAGCGTTAAAGATGAGCTAAAAGCCATCAAAGAACAACCTGACGTCCCCGATCCCAAGAAGACGAACCTTCGGGTGATCCGAAAGCATGTTGACCGCTGCTGGGAGAATGAGTCCGTTGAGGTGAAAGAGGAAATCTCTCAACTTACGAGAGAGATGAGGGAAGCAGCGCGCGAGGCGGCGAAGGGGAGGAAATCATCTGAGGTGACCAATGATCTGTAAGTGTTATCTTCATGCCTGTTCCTTTGCTGATTGAAGACAGAATTATACCGAGACTTACAGAAATTCTCTCAACTTTCTTCGGAGAGCTTCATGAGGCCACAGGATGGACATTCAGCGTCCTCCTCGGTGGCCCTGACCCATCAAATGGGGGTGCGATTGATGTCAGCAGCTTACATGTAGGGTCAACGAAACTCGGTAATCGATTTAACCACGCGTTTTCTAACGATAATGTTATGCTGCCCTACTACGAGTTTGTGTCTCATGTTTTCCGTATGTATCCAACTATTTTTTTTTCAAACATTTCACTGATAATATATAGCTGAAGCTGGGACTTCAAATAAAACACCCGCTCCAGACGATATGCTTACAAACGATGATCCTCCAATGCCTATGCCTGTAGCGCCTGATACATTACATGGTTCAAACCCCACATCCCAAGAGGCAGACTTGGCACCTATCTTGGCACCTATCTTCCCTCCCACGCACTTAGCGCAAGAAGAGGTAGTTCCTGCGCCACCTGACCTGAGAGCACTTCTACGAGAATTTCTTCCAACACCTGCCCCCCGCTCCTCAAGACAATGAGATCAACCAAGAGCTGGATAGGCCCATCATCCCCATGCCAGAGGGCTATGTACCCTTCTGTCCACCACCGCTAGCGCCACTCACTTTGGACCCTATGTCTTCCCCCACCGCATTTCTTAATCTGGATTCAAATCTCGAGAGTTTTGACGATGCCCTCAAATCCATGCAGTTCCAGAACACCACCACGGGATTGGTCTGTTCTCCTCCCCACCTTCGTTATCAGTTCGACAATTTCATTAGATTCTCGTCGCCTAGCACCACGTCGGTCATCACACCCTCGCACCACAGTGGTTGACATGCCTACCATCACCCATTCACCTGTGGTCAGGTCTTCCACCACACCCACCATCACACCCTCTCCAGCTGCACCCACAACTACCATACCCATCACCACATCCTCAGTAGCTGCACCCACGACTCCTGTGACACTGGGAACAAGGCCTTCGCAGCTTATTTCTGGGGTGGGACTTGATGCTCAAAACCCCAGCAACGTTGTAGATGAACGTCCGGCAAAGCGCCAGAAACGGGCTCAATGCACACGTGCAGGAGAGACAGATCCGCTACAGGCTGTCTCCTCCAGCCGAGGGAAACAACAAAGATTCCAGTCCACTCGAGCTGCTGCCGCCAATGCGATTGGTTAATTATTAGTTGAACACATCTATAAATAATGTACTTGAAATTTCATTCATTGTCTTGAGCTTAACAGTATCATGGTGGCGCGAGCACCAGTCTCTGACTCACATCAAAAGAAATTTTGATAGAACAGCCCTCCGGGCACTTACATAAACAAGGCAAATTCTGATCTGCGCATGAGACAAGTGTCACTGAGTGTAAATGGCGACCGAGGATTGAAAATATGTAAATAATCATTTAGAGAGGTCTCATACGACATGGCCAGTAGGCTCAGACAGACACTAAACTAAGAGTACAGAAAGGTCCTCCTCTAAACCGGACTTGATCAGCGTGTTTGGCATAGAGCGGCTTAGGTTTGCAGTCTCAGCTCAGACTGCAAACCTCACCGGTTGGACAAAGTAAAAATGCTGTGTGGGCGTTGAGTTAGTTTGATATATTCACTGAAAATTGAAATGTACGCAATGGTACAGTAGTGAGCCTGCAATTCACTGTGCGACAGGTGCAGAGGCATTTGGAAGGTTGAGAGGGCGGTGGATGGCGCAATAGCCTAGGCTGGTGTGAGTGAGGAGTGGAGGCCGTGGTGGCTTGGCGACATTACTGGAGGGTGCAGTACTAGAAGATGCAAAACGGCAGGGTCCAGGCTGTCAGAGTCCTGCCAGTAAGTAACACTGAAAAGCAAATAATACCTGGTCAGAACACTCGAAAGTCATATATTTACTCACCGAACAGAAAGAGCCAAGAGTCCGAATGAAGATATTGATCTGAGAGCTGGACGGTAGAGCAGGTAAAAATTGGAAGATTCATTGAGTGTCGACTGCACCGTGTTTTGGGTACGATTGTAATGCAAGGGAACTCTCCAAGCCACCCGCAAACTGCCGAAGAACTGTACATTAAGTCAGCTGACACAGAAAGAACAAGGAATAACCAACCACTGAAAATATCAGTACAGCAGGCACAACATAAAAATGAGATTTCAATGCGATAAGCATTTTTTTGAAGCAATTTAGTAGGTTGGGCTTTGGCTCGTTTG